>NW_010336407.1:48033-59136 GCF_000700745.2 Antrostomus carolinensis
TTCCCAGAGTGCCTGGAATTGCTTTCCAGCAAATCCAGCCAATTAGTAAACAATCTTGACAGGAGTGAAAGATGACAGCCCCACGGGTATACAAGTTAAAAAGGAAACAGAGGCATCCAAAGGGAAGTAAAGGTTACTTTGCAGAACATGGCCTCTAAACTTGCAACAGATTTTTCAATCCTTTAGGCTTCCTATATATAGCAGCCTGCTTTGCCCATTAAAGCAAGACACAAACCTGGGCTCTCTAATTCACTGCCTTGTCCCAGCTTTGGGGTGATAGAACAGACATTTTCAGAAGATAATGGGTGAAACCCTTGGTCTGCTGGAGTCAATGAAAATTTTTTCCCTGGTTCCATTCTGTCAGTATTTCAGTTCAGTACTGGACATTGATATTTGACTTGAATTATTAATGGCTTTGAGATATACAATGCGTATTTGGCTAATCATAGAGATAGCAGAGTAGTTCCAGAACACTTATTAATCTTGAAATAGTCACAGATTTTTCTTTCATTATATTTCATTATCTTTATTCACCGACAGCTACGGGCAATGGGATGATAACAGACTTCCCTATCAAAAATTTACTGGATTGCTTACAGTATTGGGCAATTTTAATAGCCACCAGTACAGCAATGGTGACAGAGAGATATTTTGGACAGACGCAGTGGAAGAACTTTTTTTTTTTCCAAAAAAGTCACCATATAAGTGAGCAGAAAAGACTGATTGCTGCTTATTTCAGAACATGCTATCAGAAAGTTTAATGAAGCTTTCTTTTGTGGAAGCCTTATTCTAGTGGGTTAAATAAATCTTGGCAGTTTTCAAAGGAAATTTTTTGCCTTCAGTTTTCGAAGCTCTCCCCCAAACATCAGTGTCCTTATCTCTACTGCTCTCGCTACTTCTTATTCCTCAAGTCAATACATCATTCCACAGTATTTCCCTCAGCTCTTTCTAATTCTTCTTACTAATTTGCTTCCCTACAGCAAAGGTAACAGCAAGAACGACTTGGTATATACGCAACCACTAAGACACCCTGAGAAGTGTGCCAGTAGGTAAAAGCTAGCACAGTCCTCTGCAGTGCTCTCCCTCTGCCTCCTGACCAGCGCACCACCACATTCATACAGCTCAATAAGACAGGAGAGCTTCTATCAGGAAGAAAATAGCCTGCAGTCTTTATAAATTTTTCTGCTGATGCACTTCCAGGCACAGCAGCAGCAAAGTATGTTATCCTGCCTACCCAACATTCGTACAGAGCTCCACAAATTCTTCCTTTTTAAATGCAGTCACTCTTGGCTCTTCATATATGGAAAGCAATATAAAAAACTATCTTCTTTCTGGAAAGACCGACATTAATAATGTGCTATCAAATCTTTTTGTACTTTTTTATAAGGCCAAAGAAACCTCAAGGTTTTGTTATTTATGGTGTTTGTATATTACTGAGAAAAGTTTGTATCTTTTCAGTATTTATACTTTACTTCCTGCTGCTCCTTTTTTTGCAGAAATAAAACAGGACAGCAGGGAAGAACTTTACCACCAGTCACAAACTTTCTTAAGACCCATCTGAACAGCCTGGAGCGTTGTGATGCTTGACAATGGGACGATGGGGACAGTGACCAGCAGACATCAATGTTTTAATCCACTTCTTCATTCTCATTTTTGTTTACATTTTCTGTTTCAAAACTTTAATTCCCTCTTCTACAAAACAGACAATTTTCTTAGACAAAGTGACAGACAATTCCTGGATGAGAGCAGAAAATAATGCAAACTGCATCCTTTACTGACCCTTATTCCACTACTAAAGGAACCTATCCCAGTATGCAAGCATAAACTTCATTTTTTTTCTAAACAGGGACAAGTGAATAAATAGTAGATTCAGAAAGGGGCTTAGAAGGCAGTTACTGAGCAAAGCCTCCATAAACTTTGGACTACCAATTCAGTCATCCACCGGTTGGAATGTCCCCATCATCTGTTTGAGTACAAATTATGAGTTTCCTTATTCTTCAGAAATACTGTGTTTGTGCCATATATAAATATTTGAAGATTAAGTACATACCTAAAAATAAGAAATTTCATTTCTATACACTGCCAAGGACTATATGAAAAAGCAACAGGCAGGCCACAAGGAAAGCTTCCCAAAAGCCCCAGATTCAGGAGCCACTATCACAGAGATGGGTGTTATAGGTTGAGAAACTAAACTTAATTGCATAAAGCAAAAGTATTTGACAAAACAAAAAAATGAGCAGAGAATGTAATCCATACTGAGGGCACAGCTATTCAGTCAGACCTTCAGATTAAGAGTGCTTAATTTTCTGGTACCAAGCAGGCTTAATTAAGCATAAGCTAGGAAATAAAACTATTCAGTCAAGGCAAGAGTCACCTTTAGTGAAGAATTCAAGAAATTTCCTGGGTCAAAATTATGGCCTTTCAGAAGTACAAGAACTCGGGCAGAAGGACACTTGCGAGAGCTGAGTATCAGTTAACTTAAGACTGTGGTTCAGTTCAAACCAAAGCCTACTTCAAAGATGCAAATATTTGTCAGACTTAGAGCTTAATGACTAGCACCATCATCAGGCCATCCAGAAAGTCTTTTGCAGCAAGAACAAGAGAAAAGCTTTAGTTTCTTCTCTTAGGTGATGGTACCTGTTTTTCTGTGCTTACCTCCCACATGCTGGCAGTTCTGCTGTATCACATTGTTTTAAACTTTGCCGACCAAGAAGGGCAGTTAATTTCAGACTTAAAAGCTGGACATTGAGGTATGTTTTAAGAAGGAAGTTGTGTTTTTAAAACTGTCAATGAAACGCATTACAAAGCAGTTCCAACTACACACTTCGACCATACCAGTTGCTGTTTCCTCAGCTGTTTTTGTAAGAGGTTTAATGAAACTGATATATAATCTAGAAATAATTATTCTTATATGTGTTTCATCTTTTCTATCATAGTATTTTTTGTGTGTTTGCTTTGGCTTCAGAGGAATCTAGGCCTCCGTGATTGTGCTGTGGGCGCGCAAAGGGACACCTGCATGTGCCTCTGCTATCCTCTAAAATCCGAAGTCGTTATCTAACTGACCAAAGACATAAGCTTATTACAAGTTTATTGAAGATCACCTATCAGCTACAGGGGAAACAGGATAAAACCATAAAAGCAGTCTCTATTAGATAGTAAATCCTCATACGAGAGCAATATTTTAAATAACATTAATGGTACAAAAAACGTCCATTAGATTTCACACCTTAACAACAAAAATGTCTACCAATAAAACATAAACTCAAAGGAAAGTAGATTTTATTGGTTTCATGCTTCCATAAATAATTGTTATTGTGGATGCTGAATAACTTCCTTGCTCTTTTACTTCTCTGGGCTTCAGTATCACTAGGGGACAGAAATAGCCACTGCTATCCACTGAAAAGGCATTTGGTACTAAACAGCTCCTGAGTTAGGTAATAAAAAAGCTTATAGTGGAAGCTATAATGTCCATATATATATTCTGTACCAAGAACCAATTACTTCCTTGCAGAATCCACCATATTACATCATGCATTTAAGTTTTCACTGAAAACACTCTTACATTAACATGGTCCAGTATGGGACTTTAATGTGGGAATCAGTTTCAGAGAATATATGAAGATCTAAGAATAATGAATGTACTAAACCTAAAACACCAATGCAAACTACTGTAGTGTACAAGATTCAAGTTTTTACTTTGGAGATTTACAGAAATTCCTAAAGAACAGCAGTTCTTCTCAAAGTGGATCTAAAAATTCATAGCAATAAGATGTTAAAACCCCTATAAACCCATGACCATCCAAATGTTTTTTCTAGTGCCAGTGTGAGTTCAAAACTGAGGTTCTTTTTGTGAGGCACCTTAACAAAGAATCTTACTGCTTCAATGTTATCTCAACTCCACTGTACTGATTTATGAAAATAATTTAAAATCAGAGATCTAGACCAGTTTTCCTGTCTAAGAACACCATGGGCACGTAAGCATGACAAGTCAAAACCTGGGATGCTGCCTGCATATAACTAATCACTGTGACTTAAGCAGGGTCAGCATCTGGCTTTTAATTTAAAGTGTTTTATGGGAGACAGAGGAGTTGACAGCTGATTTGTTCATGTCAGATTTGCAAGCCTGCAAATAGCCAGCACCTCTAAACAATCCTTCCTTTTTCCCATCCCATTCATCACTTACTGTGAACAGAGGTGATAAGCATTTTTTGATTTAAAGATTTTCACTAGAAACTACTAGTTTGTCAAAATCCAGCTTTATTCATTGAAATTACTTGGTTTTGATGAACTCACAGTGAAATCTTGCAGAGATAATGGAGGAAGATGACTTACAAGGTGTGGACTAGTCCTAACAAGCAAACAACCTCAAAGTCAAGGGATATCTAGTTTTCCTAGATCTGCAAATCCCAAACTGCCCTTCCACACAATAAAGTGGATGCAAAACAACTGCTTGGGGATTTTGCTTGTTTTGTTTCTTCCAGACTTCTCTTTTACAGAAAATTTCTACTTTTCCTTCTGGAATAGAAATTAGAAGTTTGGAGGATTATGAGCAACAGAAATGTTGTGCCAATCAGCTCTACTTTTGTTAATCTCAAGGTCAATCACTCAGCACTTGGTTTACTTCTGACTGTACAGAACTGGGGAGTACTCATCTTCTGCTAACCCTTCTGAAGATTTGTCTCTTTCTTGAGGGCAGTAAATGCTAACCTGCAGTAACAAAAGCTGTCACTGCCCTACCGAAACAGAGTCCCTTTCACCTCATATTCTCCTCACTCTTGCCTGTCTAGTTTGATTGAAGTTATTTCAGCCAGGGACAGTGGGTGAGACCAAAGTATGCTCTGTATACTACTCAAAATCTTGTCTGTCAAGAAAACCTGAAGACCTATACAGGTGCTTAAGTTTAAGCCTGCAATTAACATCATTATATTTCAGAGCTTCTGAGACTGGGGTTTCTGTTCAGGATGAAGCCAGCACCTACCGTATATTAAAAGCAGCTCGCTGTAACAGTGTGTGATCTTATGGTAACAATACACTCTTTGAAAAATGTGTGAAAATGTTTAGAGGGAAGGTATTTCAGTGTCTAGAGGAAGATAAATCACAGCTATTGAACTATTCATTCCTGAAATCTTATTAAAAGATGAACTGTTTGGGCTAGGGAAATGGTAGCAAAAAGCTGTCCTTTTCTATCACAATCTATCTATTATTTGTACATGCTGTTATCAGGGTTATACTATCATACTCAGACATATCAACCTTAAGGGAAAAAAGGCCTACTGCTAAAATTGCAAAGTTGTTAGTGAAAATTCAGAAAAGTAAAGCCCAAAATAAACTACAAGCAATTAAAACCTGATAATAGAAGTCGTGAATGTGATGGGTATTCTACACTGAACTGACAAGTGCTTGGGAGAAACCTGAAAAAGAGTAAAAAATCACTCTTGCATTTCACACAAACAGTATTTCTCCACGTTTCATACCACGTATGTTCTTTTGAGTAAGTGCAGTTCAAAAGGAGTAATAAGTACAAAGCAGTTACAACCTTTAGTTTTATTTGTACTGGGAAGTTTATTTTACTGCTCACAAGAATTTCATTGTATGAATGCAATACTAGATTCCTCTTTGTAAAACTGCAGCACATCAGTTGCTGACACCCAGGACAAATGAGGTCAGACTTCCACACTTGCATCTTTAAGGCTGTCCTAGAAGTCCACTGTAGCAGTTACAACCTCCTGGTTGTAACAGAAGAGGAGTTAAAAACAGAAGCTTGCTCTCCAAAGCACGACAGTAAATGGAGTCAGGAGGGCTGTCCCTCTCTCCATCTGGTGACACAGCATAGTGAGAGCATGCAGTAGCAATGCTGCTGGCACAGAGGCTGCACGTCCACCCAAAGGTAAATATACTCAAACTGCCTCAACTGTCAGTCCAGTCCAAACAGACAGAAATGCTGCTCTGACCTGACTACAGCTTGGAAATAGCCACAAAGATCATAATTTTCCATCCTCCTTTTTTGTTCTCTGTAAGCAGCATCTTTTTCCAACTCTGGGCCTCAACTCCTATCTTCCTACACAGCAGTTTTCATTAGTCAGAGATAGTATTTCACTTTGATCCCTCCATAATCTCGTCACTGGCATTGTATCTGGACTGTCAATACCATCAGTACCTGACCTTGACCTGCATTCCTTGGCCACATCTGTTTCAGATTTAAAGGTAAGTTATGAAGTCTATGGGACTTCATAGAAAGAAGACAGATTTATTCTTACAAGAAAGTGGCCTTATAAGCTTCCTGCATTGCAAAACAATCCTAATTTGGTTCATATCAAGCAAGTAAGAACCAAGACTCCTTTTTTAGAAAGGGAGGAATACAGTGATACTTAAATCACATTAATATAATTAGTACTTCAGACTTGAAAGTCCCGCTATCTATTCATAATGTCATACACTTCAATAACATTGATAGATAACAAGTGAACAGAAGACTCTCAAAAGGAAACAGGTTGGTTTTTCCTTACCCTGATTTTTGACTCAGCTCTTCACTGTTTAGAAGCATCATTTCCCCCCTCATTTCTTGTTCTGTTGCTACGTTATTTTTGACTCTGTGTTGAGAATCTGCTTCCCATGCATCATCACCACCAGCCACCTTCAACAAATGTGTTCCTGCAATGTCTGAACTCTCATCCTCAGTAGTCAGGCTGTCTGAAGGAGAACAGCCCTCATGTTCAAAAGATTTCTGAAGCAGAGTTTCAACCTGAAATTCTGCCTGAGTGTCAAGAATAAATTCTTGTGCTGTAACAGCTGCTGCTTCTTCACCAGCACGTCTAGACCCTGACTTTGGCATCTCTGATTCAGCAGAAATTTCTTCAGGCGATATGTTACTGACTTCATTTTGGCCCAATATAATCCAGCCCTCATCTTGCCCACAGCCTTCCTGTGATCTCCTTTCATCATCCAGTTTTTGAGGCACAACAGAAGAACTTTTCTCTTCTAAGTGAACAGAGTCCCATTCAGTCCCACAAACAGAGTGATCTTCCCTTTCATTTGTAATGGAGATTGGTTGAAAGGTATCCAAGGAGCCAGGTGAAAAGCCTTCATGAGATTCTGTTTGTTCAGCTACATTAGCTTCTTGAAATGCAAAATCACTTTCATTTCTTTCAATATTATCCTTCACTGAAGGTGTATTTTCTTCCTCAGTAACAAGCATGTAATCCATCTCCAGTGAAGCTGGATCTTGGTGCACCTGCATCCTCACACCTTCCTTAATCTCTGTATTTTTCAGTTCAAGACTCTCAGAGGAGTTTCTCAGCTTATTCTCCTTACAAAGCAGGGAGTCAGTGCCAGCTTCTAAAAAAACAGGCAAACAGAATCTCCTTTTAGTTTTTGCATTACTACTTCAGTCACCATCATTTCTTTAAATCAGTACAGTGAGATAAAGCTCTTCCCAGTTTGCTTTCCTCTGTTAATGTGTACTTGAATTTTATAACATCATCACCATCATTATTGCTAAAGATTATGCATTAACACTGCAATCATTCCTAAGGGACAAATGATTCAGTGTCCCATACGCTAGGTTCTATATAAACAAAATAAACCATGTTCCTACTTCAATGTTTAAAAGCTTTAGATCTGTCTAAAAGGCTGATGCTAGGGGTCTTCCCAAAGTACAGAGTTTTGTACATTAGGGAGACACACAAACTTCAAACTTCCCTCAAAGCCTCGTCATTCAGCAATAATACTACAGGCATTTCCTTATTTCTTTGTCCTATGAACTTGCTCTGGAAAGCAGGTTTCCTTACCATCAGGTGATCTTTTATCTCCACCTGGCGGTGACTCTAGATCCGTTGTTTCTGCTTCAGGTTTTCCTATCAGAATCTCAGAAGCTCCTAGAGTTACTTCAGACTCAGAGAGTGAAGGTACTGATGTGTGATTTTCCTGAAGGCACTCTGTGGATGTTTCAGACACCTGATCTTTAATGCTGCTGTCTTTGGTCATTAGGATGCCTTCCGCACCTTCTGAAGGAGCTGGCAGTAGTAAAGGTTTTTCCAAAGAAACACTGTCACAAAATGGCTGCTCTAACAAGAGCTCATCCTTTGCATACTCTCTGCTGCCAGAGGGTTCAGCATCAAAAGATATGTAGGATGGTGGAGTACACACCACTGGTGATTCATCACTGGGTATTTCCACAGGAACATCATTTTCAGTTACATCTTCAGAATCTTTTGCTATGTCATCAACCAGATGATTATTTGAATCAGATTCATGGCCTTCATTACCACTAGGCAGAAAGGATTTGGGAAAGAATATCTGTTTATCCTTTGATTCCCCTTCTGCTGCTTCACTGCCTACTACTGCTAGTATGTTCATTCCACCATATGTGCTTGCCAGGACTTTAGTCCCTGATGTGTTCCTGATGTTATGTTCCACCTCTGTCTCAGATTCATTCACAGATTCTTCTGATGTGTCTAGCTCATCACCAGTTATTGCTGTATGGTCAATATCAGAGTATTTTCCAACTTCAGCCAAGGCACTAATTTCTTTTAAGCTTTGTTCTGCCCTATCAGGTAGAATGAAATCTTTGGGAACCAAATGCATTTGAGAGGTTGCTATCTGAGCTGTATCAGTTGGTGTTCCTTGATGGCTTGCAGAAGTAAAACTTCCATGGAACGTGTCTTTCAGATCTAAGGATGTCAATTCTAAAACTTCCTTGGTAGTTTCAGCTAACGCAATTGGGTCAGTAACAAGTTTATTTTCTAGACCATATTCTTCCAAAATTGCAAATTCAAGAGGCTCTGAACTATTAGAAGAGATTAGCTGATAGGTTTCGTTGGTCTTTGCCTGTTCATAGTCCTGAGGGCTACCACCTTCAGACTGTGTTTCTATCTTTTGCATTACTAACTGACACTCTGAATCAAAATCTGCTTCTTTACTCATATTTGACCACGTGAGAAGCGGCTGACTATCTTTGTCTTCAGGCTCCACTCCAATCTGAGAAGATGGGATAGAGGCATGCTTAGCTTCATACTCATGGCACACATCAGGACTCTTTGATGCTTCTGAACTATTGTCTTGGTCACAGTGACTTAATATATCAGGATTTTCACCATGTGATTTCAAAGTTACGATCTGCTCAGCATTAGTCCACAGGTCAGATTCCACTGAAAACAGCTGATTACTTTCTTGTGTCTTATCCTGTAAAATATCCAGGACACGTGCAGTTTGGGGAACTAATAAACTCCACCCTGGACTCGATTCCTCTGTCATTTCAAAAGGTAAGTCTTCTACACTGAAAGCACCTGGCAGGGAGTTGTGCACTTCTAATCTTTCACAGGTGTCTTGCTGTTGTTCTTGAGGAATGAGACTTGCATTTCCCTCATTGTCTTTGGGAAGATCCAGTACAGTGATTTCTTGAACTGATGTATTTAGCATACCCTGTTCCCCACCTGAAAAAGGATTCTTTGGAGTCAGTTGATTTTCCTCATCTGTAGGAAACAACTGCTCTCTCAAGCCCCTTTCTTCTTTATCCAGTATGAAAGGATAAAATTGTTTGAACTGTTCAGTGTCTTGATCTATTTGACTATCAGGAATATTCATAGGATGTACTAACCTTTCATTTTCTTTTTCATCATAGCACAGGGCAGGAGGTTGATTTCCATAATTACCTGCATCAGTGAAATGTGCTTCTCTTAGTTCTTCATCTAGGGAAGGTGATCCCCAGAAGTCCTCCTTACTATTTGTTAACTGGTTTGTTGCAGTGTGACTTGAAACAGAATTTGAATTCCACCAATCTGAACTGTCATCCGGAAAATCAAATGTTCCTGCTGTGGATTTTGGATCAGTTCTTAAATCACCTTCCAATGACATACTCCACATATCTACAGCTTTTGAAGAACACTCTTCCTTATCACCAACAGCAAAAGTCGGTGTAGTATCTTCATTTATTTGATACAAATATGAGTCTTCTCCACTACCTGTTTTTTCATGGAGAATATTCACCTGAGCTTTTTTCTGAAGTGTTTCCCAGTGACCTAAATATTCAGAAGTCTCATTATGCTCCCTTATAGTCAAGTTCTCTTGCAATACTTTCCTAGCGTTAATTGTTTCAGGAATTCCATTGAAGATGCCTATCTGGACCTCCTCTCCCACCTTAGTTTTTGTATCTAAATTATCTTCATTTGCTTCAGGACTTGTGGCAATGGATTGAGCATAATCCTCTCCAATTTCAGACACTTCGTGCTGTTTGTTTTCATACATGGAATCTTCATTAATCACTTCTGGATATGCTTCTGAATGCTCTGAATCCTCATTTATGTCAGGACTTGATAAAGAAGACACAGTATCATCATCTACATGGGCATTCCAGAAATCTAAGCTTTTAGGAACTTTGTTCTGTTCAGTGCTTGTTTCAAATCCTTCTTCACATTCATTCCCAAATTCATTCCTTTTACAAGCATCTTCAAGATTTTTATTATTTTTAATATCCCACATATCCCTACTTGTTTTGTGATGACTGGCAACTGGAAGGTCTCCCCACACATTCACAGATGCATCACTTAAATCAGGACTTGTTCCACTTGAGGGTGCATAGTCATTTATTGAGTCACTCCACACATTACCTTCTTCCAAATAACTTTTGATCTGTATATCCTTTGAAAGACTACTTGTGGTGTTTACCATTTCAAGGACTTCACTTGCCTCAGGACTTGTTCCAGGAGATTGCAAATCTTCACATGGCTGTGAATTCCAAGCAGTTTGGGGAAAACTGTCATTAAGCATTACACATGGCTCTCCGCAAACACTATTAGCAGGTTCTAAATTCTCAGAGTTATCATTTCTCCCAGAACCTATTTCATGTGAAAATGAGTTTTCCACCACAGACATATCTGAAATGTCAGGAACACCGACATATTCAGCAGAAAGACTCTTCTTAAACTCATCTAGGCCAGACTTTTCATGAGTCCTGTTCAGTTCTGAGCTGTTTTTGAAAGATACTAACTCAGAATTACAAGTGCCTGGATCATTAGGAATCACTTCATGCAGGCCCTCTTTCACCTCTTCGAGTGCTACTTGTGGTTCATTCATCAAAGGAATTGATGTGGCTATGTGACAACCACT
>NW_010336407.1:59173-66532 GCF_000700745.2 Antrostomus carolinensis
ATTTTAGAATAATTATTTTCAGGATTATCACTACCTTTATCAGAACCTTCAGAGATACTTTCCATCTCAGGACTTGTTGCACCCTCTATCACTGTAGTCTCCTTTTCAGCTTCCTCAGAAAGCAGCTGTGATGTTTCACTGTAATTGTATTTTTGTGGTGATAAGTTATCAAAAGATTCATCATTTCTGACTTCCTCAGAAGCACCCGAAGAAGATTCTACATTATTCTGTGACAAGTCTTTCCTCTCTTTCTCACTAGCTGGATTACTTTGATTGAAAACTGACTCATTTTCTGTGACTAAAGCTTCCAAACTAACACTATTCTTAATTTTTTCTGGGGAGCTAGGAACTTCTGTTGTTGACCTATTTTCTTCTGAATCTGCATTACATGAAGATTCACTATCCTCTTGCACTGGTTTATTACAAAAGTCATTAATCAGTTGCTGTCCACTTGTCTCATCTGTTCTGTTATATTCCTCTTTTCCTTCCTGGCAGATGACAATGGCATTGTCCCAGCCTTCCTCACAACCCTGCTCACTCTGTAAATTCCATGAGTTCAGCTGCTGCACTGAATCCTGACTATCCAGCTTTTCATTAACATCAGCAGTGTTTTGTGCTGTCTTCTTACTCAGTATCTCACTCCCCAAGTCACATATTTTCAGATCCAAACCATTCCCAGTGTCTGAAGTTGGTGTAGATGTGTCAGTGTCTTCTACAGGAACACTGCTGACTGTTTCTATATTTTCAGCTGCAGCCTGTATAGTATTTAATTCGTTCTGTGGTGGTGATAAGTTATTCACTGTTTGATTGTATACTGGTGTTATTCTTCTGTTTTCAGATACAGAAAAATTATTTTCACTGATACGTATCTCAGTTGAAAAATATTGATTAGCTGTCTGTTCTGAATTATAGAAAGGTTTAGCAGAGGCAGAAAGATCAGTAATTTCAGAATTTCTTTCTTGTAACCGCGTGACATTATTTAGGGGAGTGTTCCAGATGACTGTGTTTCCAGTGCTTGAAAAAGGCATCTTTCTGGGAGATAATGGTTCTTTATTTGCTTTCTCAACTACTTTTGTCTCAGTCAAATTTGGGTTTATCAATTTATCAATAACTGTTTCGTCATCAAAATCTTTGTCCTCATTTTCTCTTTCATCTTCCACATATGTAGGTGATATATATGAATCAGATGTTGAATAATTGGTGTCTGGCGGAGAAACAACTAAATCTTCACCTATGTTTGATGAACTAACATCTGAGTGTTTATCCAAGATGGTATCCTCCCATGGCACCACTACTTCTGTTACTTCTTTCCTGACATTTTTCTCATACATTTTCCAGGCCTCTATATTTTGAAATTGGTTTGGTCTATGTTTAGGGTCACCAAGTACTGTTTTTCCCTCTGTTTGCAGCTTGGAATTATTCTGCATATTGTTGAAAATAGAATTTGTATTTTCAGATTTTCCACATTCTTCTACTGAATGGTATCTTTCTTTATCCCAGGCTTCTGGAGATACTTGAATAAGTGGATTTTCAGTCTCATTGTCTGCTGCGATTTCTGAAGAATCTGATAAACTAGATTTTGGTATGGCCCATTCCTCAGGAGTATACACTGATTTTTTTTCCCTATCCAGTCTGGGCATGTCCCATACACTTTCTGAGGATCTACCAATATCTCCTGCATCAAACTTAGTCCAGACTTCATAAGAGTCTCCAGCCAGCTGACTACCTTTCCCATCACCACTACACCATGCATCTGACATCACAGGTGTCAGCTGACCGACCTTCCATGGGTCAGCAAAGCTCTCCATTTCTTGCTTTGTCTCCTCTAAAGAAGCAGTTTGCAAACGCGAATGTTCACTGTTTTTCTCTTGATTCTCATGGTTCCAATCATCTTGTTTAAACTGATTATCCCACAGACCTGCTCTCACATATTCGATTTGTTTTGGCTGATTTTGGAGGAAAGCAGAATCTGAGGCTCTTCTATCAATATGTTCCTGTAGCAAGGAATTTTCTTTACAATCTTTCCATAAGACAGGGCTTTGAAACACAGATTCCTGCTCACTTGAACTCCATGTATCAGCATTTCTAGACTCTAGGTCAAAGCCATCCCACCAGCTCCCATATCTAACACGAGACTGAGAATAATTTGCGCCATCTATTTCATTAATTTTTTTTATGACATCTTGTGGGAAAAATAAAGGCTGCCCATTATCTAATGGTGAAGTTTCTACAAGACTGTTCATAGGAGTTGGTGGAATTCTCGAATCAGCAGATTTCAACATTTCTGGTGAAGAAGAATCACCTTCAACTAAATCAATCAAACGTGAAGTTTTCTCACACATTTCTCCTGTATTCTCCTCAAATCCAGCTAAATCGCCTTCCTCATTTGTTGTCATAAGTAAGTCAGTTGAATAATTTGATGTATCATTTTCTAGCAGGTTTGCCTCATCAATTTCTGTCTGCACAGTGAGTTGTTGTCCTTCTGATGAATCACTATTAAGGAAATAGTCGTCTGCTGGGGAACAATCAACAGAACGAGAAAATGATTCAGAAGGGACTGTAATCACGGGTGCCAGATCAAAACTGAAAAGATCAAAGTTATCTCTACTGTCTCCAGACTGAGGTTTTTGTTCTTCGGCTATTGCTCCTTCAGGAATAGGGCTATAGGAATCAAAGCCAGGTAGAAGACTGTGATGGGAAGCAGCACCTTCTGCAACAGGGCTATCATCACTAAGGAAAACAGAACTCTCCTTGGAAGACCGGCTGCTTCTAATGGTAGCCAATCCACTGTCTGGACTCACAAGGTCTACATTAACATCGACATGGGCTTGCATAGATCCATTCGGATCTTGAGGATTTTCTATAAAATTAGCAGAACTGGTCTGTGGTTCTACATCAGAACCATATAACTCCACAATACCAGAAGAACCTTGTGAAAGTGGAGCACTTCCAGCAACAGCTTCAGTAGAAGAAGTTCTACTATTTGATGCCATTTCTGGTTGTCTTCTATTTATGACTTCCTTAACTAGAAGAAAAATCTGATCACAGGTCACCAGAGAGTTTTCTTGATGATAAATGAGAATCTGGTCACATCCACATTCTAGAGGATCCAGCTCCAAACAAGGATTCTGACATTCTTCTAATTCACAGCAGATCTGTTGAAAAATAAGATATTTCAAAAGCCAGTGCAATCATGGGCATAAGGGCACATATGACTACTTCACAGTGTAACACAACCATACATATCTATTCCTTTTAATCTATTTCTTGGCCATTTTGCTGTAACAGCCTTATTGTGATCCCTAAATAGATGAAGTATTAAAAGAGAAGATCAATACAAAATATGTATTATATAATTGGTCAGAATATTTACTTGAAATCATACCATTTCACTTTCAAGTTCACTTTTCACTCGTAAAAGAAAATACAAATAAATGTTTAGTTGTTGTCTTAAGAAATCTGAGTAAAATAAGTAAGGGTATATAAAAAAAAGTCTTTCTAGAATGGGATAATTAGATGCATAAAATAAATACACTTATATTGACCTTGAAATCAGTAGGGTCATTTAGCCACCTGTCCCTAAAAATCAGAAGTTTTTAAGACTGAGAAAAAGGTTCAAAAAGTTGACACTGATATGTTTTCTTCCATTTGGGGAAAAATATATTCAAAAAATGGACAGCATCTGGCTTTGGCTAAATGAACATCCTAGTAATAATTTGGCGTTATTTCAGAGCTTAAATTCTTTAGTGATAACACACACAGATGAATTCTGGTCATCACCATTCATGTGTTTGCTCGTCCCTCACTGCCAAAGACTTATTTGCATAGATCACAATAAAAAACTAAGCCAAAACTAGTAAAAAAAGATCATTCTGTCTTAGCTAAATTGAAAAATCTTGTCTCTTTCTGTACTTCTTGTTAACTATACACTTTTCTGTTAGGTTGGCCTGATACAATCAAAAATATTACAATCTTTCATTTTGCAGCATATAAATAATGCAGCCTTTTCAAATAGCTACTCAGTTGCCAGCCAATTGTTGCTACTTTTTGACCCCGCTTAATTATTTAACACTTCAGTATCTAGTACCTTAAAAAAACATATTTTATTTTTCCAGGAAATACATTATTTGATTCTTTTTCCAGGTACTTACTTGATTGCCTAGCTCTATGTTTTCCGAGTATACTGCTATTTGTCGTTTTGTTTGCTTCTCCTCTGACAAACAGTTGGCCAAAATGACAAGTACATCAAACCCATATTTATCTATGAATGCTTTCAGATCACCAACGAGACTCCTGTGCAACATGCAGTCCTGAAATATGGTAAGAAATTAAAAGAAGTGTCAGAATCTTTTCCTTGCTCTTTGCATCCAAATCTGTGGTAAACATATCCAGAAACGTTACTAAGCTTCAGTGCCTGTAACGGTCAGTGGAATTCCATTTGTCAAAACAGTTGTGTGCTCAAAAAAAATCAAGAACCAGTCTCACAGCAAAGTAATGAACTTTATTTTCTGAAGAATACCAAAACACTAAATGCAGGTTTTGCCTTTTTGAAAGTGCTGCTGAAACAGATTTCTTACTTACTCCTGCTATTTGCTTTTGCAAGGTTGCTTAAAAGTACTGGGCTACTTAATAAAACCCCTTTTTTGTTAGAAAGAAATATTTTATGAAATTTGCCATGTCAATATTTCATTTAAAATAATAGATATTAAAATAATAGTATTAGGTGCAAAATCAGGCACTCAAAAGGAAATCATATGTGCTAACTTAATTTGGCAGCCCTTTATATGTATCCATTATGATGTTACACGTTGCTATACAATTTTACCACAGATTATTCTTTTAGATTCCTTTATTCCTGCAACAAGTCTTCAAAACAATAACCTCCCAAAATAAGGACGGAGTAAGCCAAACTAATTTTAAAATCTCTGTATCAAAACAATGCTTATTTCACACACTTGCCACACCAAATACATAGGAGGTAAACACTGCATTTGTCATTCCTATTCTCATTTATACTTGGACTAGCCCAATGTCACATTATCTAGATTTTGCAACATAAAGCATACATCCCTCTTTCTCACCTGGGGACATAATGTACAAAGTATGTCCCTCTTCAGTCCTCAGTTCTGATATCTGTCAGCGAACAAAGTCTTAGAAATTTTATTTTCTTGTTTATGTTTCTGCTATTTGTATTTGAGATAATTTTTGTTATCTTCTAGCTAATAGTTCTTCTGATGCTGCCAAGCTACACTGGCCCTGAATAAACAGCAGTTCATCATGAACACAACACAACTGTATATGCAGACTGGCATGTTATTCCCCTGCATCTGTCTCCTACCTGATAAATTACTGTTTTGTTTACATATATACAAATACTATTTATTAATCTACTCAAATGTGCCCACAAAATGCGCCTCTCTCCCTGCAAGTTAAACTTAAAACAAAAAAATAATTTTGTCAAATGCTTTGGAGGTAGATTCTTTTCTGAGGTCAGAGATGAAATCCCTCTTCAATGTTCACATAGCACCTAAAAATGAGTTTTATGTGAAATTCATGCAGATTAATGCACAAACAAAAGTCAGCTGTCAGTTTACTGGGGGACATTTGAAATCTGAATAGGGGCTTATGGTGGGGAATTATGACAAGTAAGGTTTGAACATCCAAACCAGTAACATTCTTCTGAAGACTCAAGTAATGGTTATATTAGAAAAAGTAACAAAATTTCCTTAAGCATGGAAAAGTTTCTTCAGTTATCCCATTCCCAACTGCAGTTGGAATAATTAAAATCTATTTGAATAAAAAACTGGATCTAGAGCAGGTTCAAAACCATCTGAAAATCACTGATAACTCCTTATCTCAATTACCCACTCACAGTCAATTCAAGAAGATTGGGAGGTCACAGAGAAAGATGCAGACAAATCAAGAATCTAGTTTGCAAGGTTTTTTATGGCTGTACATAAGGTAAATAAATGAATATTCTAAAATAAGTCCACCCTTCAAGCCTTGTGATGCTTTATCTTCTTTATTGCTTGTATCAGCTGAAAATGCAAAAAATTTATAAATTTTCTGTTAAAATCATGTGACTGAATGGAAGCCTCATGAAAGTGACATTGACTTAGATGTTAATTGACACTGACACCTGTCATCATCTCAACATGCATTTGGCACTCACAAAGTGGTAGCTTGGGAAGTGCCAAAAATCCTTTCTGCAGTATTTTGAGGGAGAAACGTCTTAACCTGCCTACAAGGTAAGAGAAAACTCCCCTGTCACAACCATGGCCAACTGGAGAGTCAATATGCGCACACAGGGTGGCCAGAGATATTTCTAGAGCTTAAGGCCAAGGACCACTAGGGCATCATAGAGTAAGACTATGAACAGAATAGAACAAGATACAATGTTCACATGCTAGCAGATTTTTTTTTGTTGGGAATGGTTACCAGACCAAGTGTGTGACACCAAATGCCATACAATGCAGTTAGTTCTGCCACTTAGAGCAGGAACTTAAGATGTCAATGGCCATGGTAAAGCCCTGAAGGTGCTAAAATCTGATTTTGCCTTGTGCCCTGTTTTTTGCTTACTTATGTCATATGATCAAGAGCAACACTGAGGAATTAATACAGCAGCAGGTGATTCCTTGGGTGCAGAATAAACTTGGTCAGCTAACTGTACCAGAGAAGCCTGCAGGTAGCATTCACTTGGTACTAGCAATTATGTCACCTGTCCATCCTTGCCTTTATCTAAAAGTGCAGCAACAAGTTCTCATACAAACATCCTTTCTGTTTGACAGTAGAAATGAGGAGTGGAGTTGTTTCCTTCTAAGAAAATCCTATAGTAGCTAAAAAGACCAAAAGGTAGAAATCTCTCCTATGAACAGGGTGTTTCCAGCATGCCATGCATGGACTGGAGGTTTATTCAATGCTACACCCCTCAGGGTTCCCACCATCTAAAGGGATGTAGGATTATCCATAGTGTCTTCTCCTTATAATATCAGCTCTACTAAACAGCATTTTAAAATACACTTAACAGAGTTTGCATGCTTTTGTTACTGGGATGATAATGGACCAGCACTGCCTGGTGCAGAATGCTATCAACTGATGACAGACTGCTCAGAGCAGCATGAGAATGGGTTTATGTGTGCCAGTGTCCTGGGTCTGGTTAGGATAGAGTTAATTGTTCACAGGGAACTGGGAGGGGAGCAGCCTGGCAGCTGACCTAAACCAAAGCCAGTATTCTATACCATGTGACAACATGCTCACTATTTAAAAAAAGGGAAGTTCCAGGAAGAGGTAGGGATACCAGGTAGCCTGTTGCAGTTTGAGAGCAGGCCGGGTGGTGAGCCCGGGTGTCACTTAGAATCA
>NW_010336408.1:0-12566 GCF_000700745.2 Antrostomus carolinensis
GAAGGCTATCAGATTGGTCAGACATGATTTTGCCTTAGTGAATCCGTGTTGACTATTCCAGATAACCTTCTTTTCCTCTACAAGCTTAGAGATGGCCTCCAGAATGAACTGTTCCATCACCTTCCCAGGCATGGAGGTGAGGCTGACTGGCCTGTGGTTGCCGGAGTCCTCCTTCTTTCCCTTTTGATGACTGGAGTGACGTCAGCTTTCCTCCAGTCCTTGGGCACCTCTCCTGTCCTTCATGACCTTTCAAAGATGATGGAGAGTGGTTCTGCAATAACAACCGCCAGCTCCCTCAGCACGCGAGGGTGCATCCCATCAGGGCCCATAGATCTGTGGGTGTCGAGTTCACCACGCTGTGGTCACTGGTGCTCCCTGGGGTAGCCTTTTATGGGGGTGAGAGTGGTGACCTTTGGTGCTTTTACACTTTGTTTAGATCCAGCACCCATGGTGCTGGCTCTGCCCATGCCGCCTCAGCAGCTGGCCCACAAGCTGCTGGTCCCCTGCCTAGGCTAGTGGCTTTCCCAGTTCAGAAAAGTCCCCAAAAGTCAATAGATATTAATATGGAACCCACTTCATACAGTTATGATGCAACCAAAGCACACCTGGATGATTTACCTTGCTGTCTACAATAAGAGAAAGAACTCCAGGAAATGTTGAACTCTGTCACATTTTTCTATGACTTCTGCTGGTTTATTTTTATCCAAAACAGATCTGATTTCATTCTTTCTCAAGCTGGTGTAAATTAGGGAATATTATGTTTAATGGAGGTACACTGACATAGAATCACCTAATCCCATGGCTCTTTAAGGCTAAAATGTCATTATTTCATATTTCTAAATTAATCTTTACAAAAAGGCAGGAAAAAAAACAACTAATAAATAAAAAGTGAAAATTTAATTTAAAATGTTTCTAGTTGGTGACTGACATTTTGATCTTTTTAACCATTTGTTTTGGTTTTGGTAAAATTATCATATAGGTTCCAAATAAATGGGTGTTTTACTGATACAAAATGCTAGCACAATAATAAACTGTCACGCTGCTCTTAAAATATTCCCATTTGATTTTCCTTTAGCTGGTAAATTAACTAATCATTTTCTTGTACTATGGGTTTCTAGTTTTGAGTATGTGTTGATTAAAGATCAGCATGCATAGTAGTCGATCACCTGCTTTGTAATTACATCTCTAAGGCTTCTTAGTTGAGTGAACAAAGTCTGCTTCTGAATATTGCAAGGGCTTTTCTTTTTTTTCTTCACTGATATATGACTCTCAAGGATTGAACTGGCATCCAGAGCCAGATGTAGTTTGCTTCTGGCAACACAAAATGGAGGAGTTGTTTTGGCAAGAAACAAACTCTGTGGACAGGCAAATTATGCTCAACACCACAGTAAATATGTGGATTTACATCTCCAAGGCCAGTGTTACAGCATGTCTTACATTCCTTGCACAACTGCCTGACGAAAACTACAGGTTCTGATGAAAAAGTTTTGGGTTTTTTTTGTTCTACAATCTGCATAATTTTGTGAATTTGCAAGGTTCTTTCTACACTGAAGCTGCTTTTCTCCCCAGTCATCAACGCATGAGCATGCTTCTTTCACTGAATTTGCTGTTATGACTACTTACAAAAGCATAAACTTGTAAGATTTTTTTCCTCCTAAAATGTTAATTATTCTTCAAGTGATTCCCCAGGGAATTCTACATATACTGGAAACACAGGAGATTGGAATCTTTGTGAACAGTGCTGTTCATCCAAGTCTAACCTGTGCTCTGTACACCAGCTGGCACTCACTAGCCAAAGGTATAAAGGGGAGAACAGACATCAGCTGCAACTGCCTATAAACATATAATTATTCATTCTGCTTAAAATCAACACCCCAGAATTTCTTCCTCTCAGTGAAGGCTTTAACTTTTGGCTTTTTTGTTGCTTTAAGAGAATTAATGAGTTCATGTTCTTCATGACTTATTATTTGTAAGAATGCAAATAATGCAACTAATATCTGATGTTATGAGGCTGCAAACAGTTCATCAAAAAGTGACTAGATCTACTAAAGTAACTTGGAATTCCATTGTTATTTCCAAAGAAAATTAAAGTAAAATCTACTTTTACTGCCACTGGAGGCACAAAATCCATATAGAAGGCATGTAAGGACATGTTCCTTACCAGTCTGAAACTCAGCAGTCACCTCTAGGTTCACTCTAAAACAGAAGTAAAGACAAGTCTCAGTCTCCCAGTATTGGGCGCTTCCTAAATGTCCATGGCGGCTTGCCAGATTTTGGTTATGTTCCATGAACTGCTGGCTGAAGTCAGCATAACTACCAGGCAGATATCAATGTCATGATTATTCAGGAATTCCTATTATTAAATGAGCAGAGACTAAAATGAAAAAATACATATTCCAATTTATAGGAAAAAAGTAAAATTCACAAAATAGAAGTTTCAATTCACTCAGCAGAAGCATAGTTCTGTTTGTGACAGGGTGGAGCAAGGGCCAGCTGCTCCCTAAAGGAGGGCAAGTTTGACTGTGGTCAATTCTGTTCTACGACTACAGGGAACTCATAGGTTATAACTCAAAAAATACCAGGATTTCATTTGATGCATTTGGCCCTAAGCAGGAAAACACCATGTGAGGGATCAGTAAATAGTTCTGTTTGTCAGGAGGAAATAATAAATATTTTTATTGACTCTACTGTAACTCCAAAAGATAAAGATACCTGAAAATTAGTCAGTACTTCCACATTATGATAAAACAAAAATAAATAATCCACAGAGTCATCTTTCCAAGCTATTCAGAGTGAATTTTTTTCAGCTTTGCCTCTTAACTTGTGTATGAATTGCTTGTGTTCAAAGCCAAATATCCTTTCTTCTTCTAGCATTTACATATTTGATGATAACCCAAGAAAATTAAAGTGAACTTTCCACATAATTTGAGCCAGTACCTGAAAATGGCATACAATTTTTTAAAAAAAGCCTTAAAATGATAATTTGTTTATTTTTCAAGCAACAAAATAAATATATCAAATGTCATCAGTTTCTCTTTAGTATCAACTACTGAGGCACTGTGTAGGCTTTAGGTATATCTCCACTAACTTTGTAGACACAAAATTTGCAATATTACTATGCTAAGCTACTTATGAAGACTCAGCAAAACAAATACAATCTGAAAGTTACTGAAAAGCTGTTTTGTTTTTTTTCTCCGAGTGATCATATCTCCTATGCAGCTGAGGCATCTCCTTCATCAACTAATGGGAAATAATGAAATTATGCCCTGAAAACAGTGTTCAAGTGTTTTCAGCACTTAGCTGGCTTGTAGCCTCTCTTGTGGCTGTCAGCTGAGAGATCCTCATATATTACAAAGTGACAAAAAAAGTTAGCATCTCCTGTAGGTACAAAAATAAGACCAAAACAAATTGACTAGTAAAGTGTTGAACCCGTCTCTAGATTTTTAGCTTGTGACAATCAGATAGCTTCCAAGGTGTAAAATTTTCAAATGAGTGCAAATGCAATGATATTGTGTTCTCCTTTGGGGTACTTGACATCTGAAGAAGCTCACTGACTTATATGGAGTTCTATCAAATTTGCACTATCCTGTCACTGTCTCACTCATATGAATTAATATTAATTTTTATGTTACAAATCATGCAGGTAGCAAGGGGTTTGTCTGCTTACTGACATGTGTTTAAGTGCATTATTGGACTTTATCATGATATTAAAAAAAAAAAAAAAAAAAGTTATACTTGGATGATTCTATTAAAATCTAGTGTATGTAAGACATACTTCCAAGTGCCAGAGGTGAGAAAACATGTTAAATCCTTTCCTTTCAAGGACCAGGTCTTACTCTAATAAAGTCAGCAATACACACAGAGTTCAAGACAAGTAGGATTAAAGTACAGAAGATAAAAGAAAATAATATGTTGAGAAAGATTAGCCACCTTATCTAGAATTTAAATTACTTGGGGAAAAATATAATTTGAAGTAACCCTGTTCTGTAACTATTACATGAAAAAAAAATGTCTGAGAATAGTAAATATTTGAAGAAATACCAAGATTACCACACATTTTTCATTTTTATTCTGTTAATTTAATAAACACTGGAAATGCTTGGAAGAGACTTCCTTTAGAACACCAGAAAAAAGTTGCTGTATCTGGACTGATTTACAGTGTAACACAAGTAATATAAATTCTCTGAAATAATTCTTATTTCAGATGCAGCAGAAAAATTTCCAATCTGGATTTCTAAATTTCCAGAGAAAATCAGTGTACCAGAATCCCTGATAAAACACTTCATTGGTCAACACTCCTTAATATTAAGAATTTGCATTTCATTAATAGTTAAAATATTCCAAGCTATGTGCTATAACACCCCTGTGTATAGAGGTATTACTGTTAGTGTCTGTTTACTGACTTCAACAGTACTGCATGAGTGAATCTGGCTTTATTACAATGTGGTATATTGGTTTTATATACTAGATTATTTATATTTAGGTTTTTTTCTCCTTAAAGTTAATCAGTTGTGCTCTTTCTTTTCAGTTTACATTTCACCTGATGTAATATGCAAATGGTTAATAATTTCTATTACATTTTATATTATATTCAATATATACTATGTATTTAATTCTATAGATTCTATAATTGGATTGTACAGATTCATTTATAAATATGTAAGGAATTTTAAATTCAACCTACATTTAAATTATTGAGTTTGGGAAGAAAAATTCCAAATACGTTAAAAGTAGCTTTGCACAGATAAGATTTTGGTTTTGGGAACTGCCATGGCACATCAGCTAATTCCTAGCCAGTTTGTTCCATCAACCTCTGCCCCAATACACGTGATATTAGCAGCAATACTTCTGTACTTGATTGTTTGAACAGATGAGGAATGCACAGTAGTCAATGATTATTCCTGATTCAAAAATGGAATATGATGAGTATCAACAACAAGAATTCAGTTAAGATAATTTAGTGATTCAGAATATTATCTTCAGAATATTCTTTCATATACTGCCATGCCTCATATTCTGCTATTGTTTGAGAAGTGAGCTATTCAGGACAGCTCACTTCTGTGACATCATGAGGAAGGAACCAGAAATCTTTTAATTAAAATTTAAAGTCCCTTGAGTGCTGTGAGGAAATCTCATCAAACCATATGCCAACAGGCAGGACAAAGTGCAATCTTCATATGCTTGTTGGTGCTGAAGACAACAAAGACTAAGTTCCTTCTCTCTAATTAGCTAGGTTTTTCATTTTAATAGATTTGGGCTGATGGTAATTACTTGGCAACTATTTGAGCAAAAAAAAATAGTAACTTACATACCCTGCTATGATTGGCTGACAGTTCCATTTATGAGTTTAACATGGGAGACTCACACCTTCATGGCTCATCAATATTTAAAAGATGGACTTTTGGACGTGACGCATATTATACACTCTGTGTGACATCAGAAAAAGAGACTGGCAAGGGAGGCACTTGTTTTTAACTCCATGCCATCTAAGTTTATCTTACCTCTTCTGCTTTTCAAACACTTAAAGAATAACTTAATCCTCAGATGTAATGGTGCTTAGATAATGTAAGCACCTGTGCCAAATAAACACTGAGAATGTCCAGTGTACTAACGAATTCAGCAAGGTTCAGTAGGTTTTTACTATGCAGGATGAAAACTTTCTCCTTGAGATGTAACCTATGCAGAGTGCCCAATTATCTGTTGGCAAAGGTGTATTATGTTTCAAAATTTCATTTCACTGGCAGTGCTACATAACCCATTGCCTGACAGTTTTTGAGATCTATCATGGAAGCAATTCACATATAGATCAGGTCCTAAATTTTGCTAAATAGAAAACAAGCACTTTTCCAGTCTATTAAATTGTCAATGTAAACAGCATTTTGGCAGCAGGTTATCAGAGTTTCAAAATACTTTCTCTGCAATCCATGCTTAAATTTAAAGTGACATGCAAGTAATGATTCTTAGCTACATAGAAAAAAAAAGCTACAGATTTTCTTACCATATGAGATATAGTACACTTGTGGGTTCACAGATGGCCAATGAATATTTCTAATTTAATACACCATACCAAGAAAGTTTGAAACCTGACTGCCTAAAGTTAGAGTTCTGTATTGATATTTACATCTACAAACCACTAAATATATCCTCTCGTACCAAACTGCTGAGTATGTGAAATTTGAATTGAAGAAAAATGAGTTCTAAGTGCTGAGTGCTTTGAAAAACCAAACTGAAAATACTTTTTTTCAGTAAGAAGGTACAACATATAGTGCAGTACAATTAAATATGTATGAGTCTAACTTTAAGCACATACTTTAAAATCTTTGGCTGACATTTTCTAACAAAAATATGATTTGCATATTTAACATTCTTTAGATTAAAGTGAAAATGAGGAGATAACATTTACATTAAACCTGTTCTCAAATATCATTATTTCTAATGCCCTCATTCCTTATATTAGTTGGATGTTACATTTTAAATTTTAGTACAAATATTGACAAACTAGTGTCTTACAATAGGTGCACAGGGAAGCAAGTCTTCCTGGGCTTAGGTTCTTATGGATATCATAGGATGGAACTGATATGATTCACTGAGGAGAAAGGACAAGAAAAGCACAGAAATATGAGGTCGGTTTCTGAAAACTATTCCTCTGACTTAGTACCGAAACCCTGAATGAAGATGGTGACAGATGTTATTTGGATCAAGGGTTGACGTTGATTAATTAAATTATATTTACTGAGGATCACAAGTAATTTCTGCAAAATGTTGCATAAATACCAACACACTATCTCCAGAGTATTGTGTTTATACCTGTTTATACAATACTCATGCAAATAATTCTTCCTGCACATGTATTGTTTTCAGCCTGTTTTCATCAGGGTTAGTTTTTCACAAAAACCAGCTCTATCCAGCTTTGTGAAATCTGGTCACATGTACAAGGCGGCACTCTTTTACCAGTTAAGAGGTAAAGTTCAGCTAACGATGTGAGCTTGGTTGGATATGACAGCTCATAAGAAGGTAGTACAGGATACTGACAACTAACACAGGGGCTAAGGGCATGGCATGAAGAGCAAGTCAGGAGTGAGAGTGACAGGATGAAGCCACAGCAGTTCTTGGGGGCTGTGCAATTAAGCTGGAGAGGAAGTTCTGCCGAGGATTTGTGACAAGACAGAGGCTGAGGGAAGTAATTTACATTGTTTCTCATACTATCATTTGCATCCCACCTTGCTGATGTTTGCTTCCAGTGATCCAAGACAAGCTGCTATAATCTCGTGAGCAGTTTGGTGCCCTGTGACACAAGACAGCAAGTCATATTTCCAGATGTCGGGCAGTTCTCTGCTGGACTCCTCTTATCTCCTTAGTCTGTGTCTTGCATCGCAGCGTCCTTCTGAGCAGTTTGGTGCCCTGTAACACAAGACAGCAAGTCATATTTCCAGATGCCGGGCAGTTCTCTGCTGGATTCCTCTTATCTCCTTAGTCTGTGTCTTGCATCGCAGCGTCCTTAACATGACATGTTCACACGAGCCACATCTGGAAGCTCAGAATTCATGGGAATTAATTTAGATAGGTGGTTCCTATCCAGCATTTGTCAGGAATCACACCTGCCTAGCATAGCCCCTGCTCTGCTGTTGATTATAACATTTTCCCTGGAGGAGAAAGGTGAGATGCCATGGAATATGAAAGTAATGAAAGTGGATTATCAGTTTTTAATTATTAATTATAAATTTAATTTAATTATTAAAGTTTTTACAGAACTGGCCTCCACAGAGGAGTAGTATAAACAGGGAGCTCCGGAATGAATGGAACAGTAGGAAGATGGGAGTTTTGTTGCAAGGGTCTGATACTCTGGAGTAAGGTGAGTAGCATCCACAATAGACTGGACTGGGAGAAGCTCTGCAGCAGGGTCACTGGGGATGGGTGGTTTGGGAGTGTTCTGAACTCTGAATTGGAGACTGAGCTTATGTATCACTATTGTAGACCTTAGACACAGGCTTCAAAGAAGAGAATTTCCAGTTGAAGATTAGATCAAAGGAGAGACTATTTGCAAGGACTCAGTCTATACAGGTTCATGGGGTCAGATGGGCTACGTCTGTGGAGAGAGCAGGCAGTTGTCTTAGCAAGTCTGCTTTCTATCATCTTTGAAAGGTCATGGAGATGCAAGTGGTGCCCCTAACATTTGGAAAGAAAGGCAAATGTTGTAACATCTTCAAAAATCCAGGGAAGTACATGCTGTTCAGCCTCACTTTGGCCCCTGTGAAAATCATGGAACAAGTCCTCTGGGAACACATTTCTCAGCACAAGGTGGACAATAAGGTAACCGGGAACAGTCAACATGGATTTACCCAGAGTAAACCATACTGACCAATGTGATTGCCTTCTGTGATGATATCAGGGACTGCTGTCTCTAGGGGTGCTGAAATGGGGTCCTTAACCAGGCAGGGACGGCAAGACCTAAGAGTGGCCTCAAGGCCCTGACTACTTCCTTCTCTCAGTCTGCTCTATGTACCAAGATGAAATACTATTCTTTATCTGTACATTATTTTCTCTTTGATTTCACTGTAAAGTTCTAACTTTTACTGCTCACTTACTTTATCTGTTGTCCTGTTTCTGACATACATGACTAAACTTATAAAACCCTGTATGTGTCAGCATCTGCAAATAATAAAAATCAAAAGTAACGCACCAAGAAATAACAGTAGCTAGCCAGTTCCATGTTACTCATCCACTACTAATGAAGGAAGAACCTCTGCAGCATAGTCTACAAAGACTTCTTTCAGGATCTTTTCCATGGGCAAGATTCAATGAAACTTTGGAGGAAAGAGATCTTTATAAATATTTTTTTGCCATTTATGTTCACACCACTACCAACTAGATCTGATTAACTTTATACAGGACAGGTTTTTAATTTTGGTTCATATTGTTTTTTAACTCCCATTTGTACATTCTAATTCTAATTACTGTTTGCTCTTCAGGTTCTCTTGTGACACTGTCAAAAAGGGAGTATCATATTTTAAGTGAACACCAAAAATGCAACACAGAACCTAAATACTGATTAAAAAAAAAAATGTGTCCTTTTGATCAAGAGCAAAAAATGTGCTGGGCAATAGGGCCTATATTGTGTGCATGAAAAAGCATTTTGCCAGCTGGAACAATGAAAATGTTTACAGTAAGTTCACAATATGATTTATTGGAGTTTACAGCTCTGGGATGGGTACATTCTCTAAGGTACTAGATTGCCTACAGCCTACACATTTCCCCATGTTCTTAAATTGTTTCCAAACTACTTTTAAAGTATATTAGTTATATTTGCTAAGCCTTCTTGTTCTCTGACAGCCAGAACCACAAGCACAATCTGTGGAATCTATGTGAACAGATGGATGTTAAAAAAAAAAATAAGAAAAAAAAAGAAAAAAAAACCCGTTTGCCTGTATGAATTCATCCCAAATGAATGACCAATGTCTCGTAGATACCAATTCTACAATAAGGGGCAGTGCATTAACATGCGATATTACCAGGAGTAATGCCTACTTGAGAGATAATTTTTTTGTATACATAATATGTCCAGAAATAGTACATTTAGTTTGGTGAAGAGGCAGTACTTTAAAAGTACTTTAAAAGGTATGCCTTGGAGCCAGGGTACTTCTCGAAGCTTATCACAAGGTAGACCCTTCCCCCACTCCCAAAAACAGCCCCCCCATACACATACACAAACCCAACACACGTGATTACAAGGTTCCCGTTGTGAAATGCAGCCCAGATTCAGGATAAATCAAAGTGCATATATAAAACAATTCTTGTCCTAAGCAACCTACCTTCCTTAAACAGCATGGGTGGAGAGCATTTGAAAACAGTATTATACAGCAATTACATAATTCTACAGCATTTTAAAACAAAGTTCTGAGGTCATGTCTACACAGGAGGGGGTAGACAGACATGACCTTGAAACAAGGTTTATTATTTGGGCAAAATAATGCACTAGTGCAAATATACAGTTTTGAAAACAAACTTTTGAAATGGAGTTTGGGGTTTTGCACGTCTGCACACATTAGTGTAGTGGAGAAATTACACTCACTCCACTCTCTGATGCATATGAATTGCTATAAATTATAACAAAAGTATCTTATTAACGGCTATAACATTTCTGCAATCTGAGAACTGGTCACTCCAAAACATGAAAAAACATTTGACTAGTTCCAGAGATCACAAACAAACATAAAAATGGTACTTGTAAAAATTTGCAATATATGATGCAATTGTCACACTTGCTTTTCTCTTTTCTATTGTGTAACAAACACTTTTCTGGATAAAATATAGTCCTATTTATTCCTAACGTTATTACTAACTTTGTAATATATAGAGCTGGCATGTATATGCCATAGACACAATAAAATTTATGCCAAATACACAATAAAATAATAACTTTAGATATTTAATTTGTTAGGAAAGCCTTTTAATCAGCCTTTCTTTAAAACAAAGGAGTAACTGCTGCCCTCTTATCTGCCATTACAGAATTCTTTCAGAAACTGAAGAGTCACTACCATGGAAAGGAAGTTAATAAAATTAGTATTGTGACAGGCAAAATGCTTATAACAGTGATTAAAAACAGCAAACATTGAGTTGATGGACAAAGATCACACAACCCTAAACCCTGAGACCCTGCACCCGTTCAAGAAATAAAGGATGAGTCCTTGTGTTTCCCTGAGACTAATAAGAAAGGTAAAGCAAAGACCAGGTGATCTAGTCCTTTTAAGAGATAGTCAGGGTCCTGTTCCCCAGGAATCCTTTGATGGAGGCTAGCAACTTTTGTTTAGCTAAAGCTTAGTATCCAAAAAGGCATACAATTTTAATTAAAACATTAATAGAAATAGAATGTTTCCCTTCAGAATCTCTTTGTTCCAGGGTTTATCACTCTCTTGGTTAAAAGGATACATGATTATTTCCAGTTTCCCAGGTATCAGGCTCAAGCTACTGGTTCCTGTTATACATTTTTCTGATAAATTAAATACCCCAGTACTCTCTAGTACACCGTCTTCATAGATATGTTTGCACACTGCAATTAAGTTCTTCTTTAAAAGCTAAATAGACTGTTTTCTGTCCATCCTTCAAGGATAAGTTTCTTCACCTAGAGACTCGTTTTCATGGCTCTTTTATGCATTCCATTTTTTCAACATCCTCTTAAACTGAAAAAGTATAATGTTCCAAAATCCATTCCAACAATGCACTTGTGTGGGTCATTGTTAGGTCAGTAGTCCTCTATTCATAAAGCAGTATTTTACATTATTTTTTATATCACAGTATAACACAAAGTCTTTACTATATCATCTTCAGGTTTGCCTATTATGAGTTCTACATTCTTTTCAGAGTTGCTGTAACTACAGGCTTAAACGTTGTAGTATTACTCTGTATTTTTATTCCCGGGATGCGTTATACTAAGGTTTCTTACAGAAATTTGCTAATAGCCAGGTCTTGCTACTAAAGCAGCTCATAAAAAAAATTGACAACAAAACCAGACTCTCTGCACAGACACTAAGACTGTCCACAAGGTAACTGTTTAAATTAGGTGTAAGCCTCCTTGTTACAAGTGATAAATGTCACATGAGATAAGGTAAGGAAAGAAGTGCACGGCCACTAAGATGATTCCAAATACAATAAACAAATATGATACAAATGCTGTTTACATGTTCTAACAAGCACTGAGCTTGTTCTAGTCCATCCTGTTGTTCCAGCCTCTAACAGACCATGATTTAGTATTATATTAACATAATATTTCACTCTGAAGATGGGCTACGGATAAACTCATTAAACTGCATCAACCAGTTTTCCAAAACCTTCTGAGAAAACAAATATTCCGCATAAGAAACAGTCATTCACTGAGTAGCTATGGCCTGCATTCCTTGTTTCTAGATATATAATTGTACCTATGGCTGTACAGTATAAATGCTATTTAAGTGCATCACTTACCAAATAATCCAGACAGTTTTGTTTGACTGTGTTCTCTTAATTACATTTCATTCCACTAACTTCTATTGCATATATAAACCTTCTCAGTGATGACTTTCATGTTTATTTCCAGATCACCAATTATAAATATTTAATGCAACTAGCTCAAGCCCTGTGGAATCTGTTTTGAACGCTCTCATCTGATTATTGTTTCCTTCAGCTGACAGTTGTAGAGATTTGAAAATTACCCAGTTCTTAATTAACATGGTGATGATCAATGCATTTTTTAGTCGTTATCATTCACACAGGTTATCCTCAATGCATTTTAAGAAAACGTTTCCTTTTTCGTTATAGGTGAAATGTGAGTTATTCTTTCACAAATCACTATACAGCTTACTGTAGCTCTTCTTCATATTTGTTTACAATTTGAAGTACTCTACATTGCATAACACAGAATGCCTGAAACAATGTATATGAAAAAAACAGAACATCTAAGTTTTACACACTACTCATTATCATAACCACTTTGATATAAAGAGGTAGTCTTTAGCTATGACAGCAATCTGGATCTAAACCATGATGGGATATGAATTCTTAAAGAGCTCCAGTACCAGTTTGCTCCCCTCTTT
>NW_010336408.1:12608-14718 GCF_000700745.2 Antrostomus carolinensis
TGTCATCTAAGGGGCTGAAGTTATATCACAGTAGCTTAGAAAGCAATTATAAATAAAGATTCATAGACTTAGAAAGCAGGTATAAATAAAGATTTACAGAATAGGCTCTTTCATTATTTCTCATCAGTTATATTTACTCTAGAGTAATTGGTAACTGTGATCAAAGTAATTGTGTTCTATGATAGTTCATTTAAATGCTGTAAATACCTGAGAAACTGAAGGATAAGGCACAGACTTTCATTTAAATGCTGTAAATCAACATACCTGAGAAACTGAAGGATAAGGCACAGACTGACTAATGTATTAATAATTTTGTTTCATTATTACTTCCTGTGTCCAGTTTTATTTCTTAGAACACAGCATAATTATGCAGCTACACAGACATTTTTAGTTATGGTGAAATGGTTGTTTCAAAAACGTTTTGATAATCCATTCAGTATTTAGCATCCATGTGGCACTAAGATATTTGAATATTTAGTTCCTGATTTTAGAAAAGAAATATATCTTTTATATAACTAGCATCTATTAATTCTTATTTTTAGTTCTTTAAGCAAGTGAGTATAGCACGAATAAAATTCAAGTCATTTCTATATGTATTTACATATTCATCTCTGTCAGCTACAGTAATTCAAACAAGCCAATGTTTTCCTCTAGTAGAGATCTGGTGTGAAATCCAACTCGTGACTCTGCTGGACACCAAGGCTGGTTCAGTGTTCATATACCTCACACATTCTGGTTTTCTCCAAGAGAAACTACCTTTTCTCTGTAGGAAGTATAGCCACGGGCTGGCTTTATAGAGTAGAATGAGGAAGTTACCACAGGAAACATGGATAAGAGAGTCAGATCCCCTGATGTTTCTGTGTTAGTACTGGGTTCTGTGTTGTCAGTGCCAAGAGATGCCTTTAAGCATAAAGACTGGGCTGAGCATAAGGGATTCTTGACCACTTGAAATATGGAGTTATATTTTCTAACTAAAAATTACTTTTTTCCACCACCTTGTATGTAATTGGTTTCGGCTGGGAGTTTTGGGTTTGTTTGGGGATTTTTTTATTTTTTTTTTCAGCAATGCCTATTGTTTTAGTCTAGGGTTATGCCATTAATGGAATAAGGGCATGTCTTTCCCTTGAAAATTTAGAAGCTCCAGTAACAGTAATAGCTACATTTTTATTTTATTTTTTTCCCCAGAAGTCTGCTAAAATGCAAGTGAAACAGATTTTGTTAGTATGTATGATAACTGAAAATCAAAGTACTTCACTAAAGAGCAGGTGTCTGGATTTAATTTTAGGAAAAAAGTGACCAGCAATTGATACAGTTGAAGTACACAGTACTATCTTAAAAAGATTATTTTCAAGTGTATGTAAGAGCACTGCACTGTAAATGTTACAACATCTAAAATAAGTATTAAATATTGGAATCCATTATACACTATTCCTATACTTGGTACATAATATCCCTGTCTGAATGTAATTTTTTTTTACATCTGAGCCAAATCAAACTTAGATGGATCATGACACTGTTTATGAAACCGCTAAATCTTCTCACTCATGAGCACTTATTTTACATTACAATAAATCACAAAAGTTTTTCTAACTATTTATTTCATCACGCTTCACCAAAAAAAGTACAGGCGTTGTCCCTTCTAACTCCCTTAATTACATCCATCCAAAATACTATGAAAAACAAAGGCAGTTTGGGGCCATTCAGTCTTTTCCCTCCAACAGGTTTCACCACATACTTACTAGACAATATATTAACTATTTTATTTTTAAGAAGTGTGGTGCATTGGCCGTCTGCCAGATGCCCCACATCGGCACTCTCACTCCCCCTGCTCAACTAGAACAGAGGAGGAAAATAAGATAAAATCTGAAGTGTTGAGATAAAGACAGGGAAATCACTTACCATTCTGGGCACAGCACACTCAACTTAGGGAAATGCAATTTAACGTATTATCAGTTAAAAATAGAGTAGGAACGTAAGAAACAAACACAAAATAAGGAAACACCTTCTCTTCGTCCCCCTTTTCCCAGGCTCACCTTCATCCCTTCGCTCCCGACCCGTCTTCCTCCTCCCCTCTGAGGAGCACAGGGGGATGGACAACGGGGTTCTGCGT
>NW_010336409.1:0-425 GCF_000700745.2 Antrostomus carolinensis
GGCTTTGGTGGGCATCTGGCCTCTAGCCAGCATCAACCCACCACAGATGCTAATGCCAAATTCATAATTTGGCCTTAGTTAAAATGTTAACATAATCAGAATATTTCTGTTCAAAGTTCTGGAGTACTTACTATAGGCCCATCTGTCCCTAAAAAGTAAAAGGCACAAAAAAACCCCCCCAAAAACAATCTATGTGCTTAATTGTTCAAATATTTCACCAGAGTAAGATGAAAACTATTTGCTTTAGGTAAATGTCAGCCATAAAACAGGACCTAAAGATTATAGCTGGTCTGAGGAGATGTGAAAAATAGGATTAAATTGACCAAAGAAAAATTTAGATGCACTGTAAGGACACAACTCTTAATAAAGTTTCAATAGAAGTTTCGGGGTTTTTTTTTTTGTAGTAGTACATTTGTAGCACCTCT
>NW_010336409.1:456-18279 GCF_000700745.2 Antrostomus carolinensis
TCTTTCCCTTCAGTGATTCAGAACAAAACACTGAGATATTTGCTGTAGAGAGCAATTTTATATTGCCAAGGTGATGTACAATATGATCTAATAAGCTTTTTCTCATATCTAATTTCTTTTTGTGGTACTTTAATCTGGTGATTTGGGAAATTGAAAACAGCATTGCAAAAAAAAATTAATACTTGGTTTGAATTTGATTCATATTTTTGCTGTTACTGCTCATGACACATCAATAATTATGTTCTTATGCATTTGCTGAGATTGTACCACTCTCTGTCAAGTATATTATTAAGGCATTGACCTGTATCACTCACAAAATGTTCAGTCAGTTGTTTAAAGCAGAAGCTAAAGTACCTTAAAGGAAGAAGTGTTTCACCACTGTCAAGGAATTCCACAGTCAGGTGGCAAAATGCTTTCTAAGGTAAATGGTATTTGTCAAAGCTTCTTTTCAAGGTGTAATAGTCAATTTAGACACAGAGTCCAATTATAAATTTAAAATGTAATTTATTAAGATATGGGTGAGCAAAAACAGTACTGGGCGGCCGGGGAGTCTCCGCTCCACCAACAGCTCGCAAATTGGGTAAGTTAAGCAGTCCTTTTTATCCCCCATTTTCAGGTGGGGGTGATCGTGGCGGTTGGTTATCTGTCACGAACAACTGGTGTCCCTGGAACAAGTGGACGTGCAGAGCGTGTCGTGTCTGTTCTTCGGACCCGCACCCACCCAGTTTCTTCGGACACACACACAGCTTCTCTGGACACACACCCAGCTTCTTTTCATGAGTTGTGCTGCATATTTCATGACTAAAAAGTCTGACTTGCTTAAAAGAATTAGCAATTTTAATTATTTGATTAGCAAATTTACCCTTACATACTTATTACAAAGGTGTATGGCTTATTTGTTCTTCTATGCCTGGGTATATCCAAGACAGAAGGAAAAGACATTTACTTTATTGTACTTAACATTATTGTTTTTCTTTTGTCACAGCAACTATTGTTGCATGTGGAAAAAGCTCCTTGTGCCATATTTCATTTATATTCATACCTGTCTTGTATATATAGAGAGTGATTCAGCTGCAGTGGTAAGGAATCTCCTGTCTTCTGGGTTCAATCAGCATACTGCTGGTCTTAGGAAAGTAAAGTCTCAGCACTTGTTTCATCATCCATGTCTATCACTGATCTTTGCCAGGGTACAAAGCTTAATGGAAGACTGCCCAAATAAAATAGGCTTGAAGAACCTCTAATGCCTTTGTAAGAAAGGAATTTAACTGCTTCTCCAACCTTGTGTGTTTCATAGATTCAAGTATGTTTCTTCTGAAACCACATGTAGGAGTGTGGTTTCCAGGGCTGTTTTCTTCTTGTGAGCACAGGGTTGGGTTTTTTTGGGCCTCAGAGCTGTTTCAGCTCCAGCAACTTACCCTGATTTGCAAACTCCTATTTTTCAGTGAAACTTGAACTTGGAGGGTAGTACCTGTTGCCAGTTTCAAAAGGAGATGGGACCTTCCATATGTTAATTTCCTGTTCAAATTCCTGAAGCAAGACTGACCTTCACAACTCTGTTCCTATTGGATACAGAATGAGAGTAGGCTCTACAGAGCCTACTTTGAATCTCCAAGTAGTTCCTATATTTTTAATGGCTAGTAGTTACACAAGAAAATATATAGGGTTTGGTTAAAAATGTTAAATGTTTTAGTTTGTGTCTGTCCTGAAGTGTCTTTAAAAGTCTTAATTTCAAGAAGGAGGCTGCTTAATGCTTTTTGACTCTCAAGACTGTTGAAGGATTCTCAAATTAGCATCCCATAAAGCAAAACAGTCCTAATCAGTTGTCACTTTAGAAAATACTTGTGTATGTGTTATTTTAGAATCTGAGTAATAAAGAATGTATTTAAAGGAGCTGAGCTTTTAAGACAGGCAAAGTAATTGTTTTAATGCAGAGACTGTGAAAACATCCTGAGAATATAGATGGCACTATATGCTCAGAAACAGAAAGCTTCAAACAGACTTTTTTTTTTTTTTTTTTTTTTTCTAATCTGGGATGAGAGCAGAAAACAACTTTAGGCTGGGTTTGCATTTTTTTTTTTTTTCTGCATAGCTGAGAAAAACGAGGCTCAGGGATGAATGCGGTAGCAACATCAAGAGCAACAGTTAGAGAAATAAGCACCTCAATCAGTTTGTTTGTGAGACTTATAAAAATGCATTATTCTCAGAAGCAAGAAAAAGTTCTGTGCTTTTTGCCAAGGGTAGATTTCTTGGTTTTGTTCACCAAGTCTTACATTTCATGTATTCACCTGCATAGATGACTCAATTCAATTCTGTGCTCATCTGTCTTTTATGCTCCATAAATCAAAATACTTTGTCACTGTTTCTGAGAAATACACTTTTAGCTTCTTTTATGGTGACCATTGTTCCTCGAGCATCTTTGTGAACTTTTTGAACATAGCTTGTTCAACCTTCACATGGATTCTATCAGAAATTAAAAAAATCCCAGAAGTGCTTATTAATGAGGATGTTAGACTTACTCAAAGCATTCCATACTAACCATCTGTCACTTCTGGTTGCTTCTTTGAGGAGGCAATGTTTCACAGCTAGAACATCTGAGGAGCACCAGGCTTGTCGAGGAACTGAACTCCCTTTCCTCCTTCTAGTATAAAGCAGTATAAATCATTCAGTGGCTTGGAACAGAGCCTTACTCATGTTCAGAACTGTCATGGTTCTTAATGGTATTTCTCCTTTTGGTCCTCTTGACCCTTTTGAAGATGGCGGGGTTTTTTTTTTCACAAGTTCTCCTGGAGGGGAAAAAAAAAAAGAAAAAAAAAGACATCTTCAACTGTGAGTGTTGGTCAGCATTCTGATTCATGTCTTGTCTTACAGGTCCACTTTCATAAGGTCATCTGCCTCATTTTTCTAAATGCTCAGCTATGTTATTTGTAAGAGTATTTCATGTATATGCAGGAAGGGCTGGCATAGATAGAGACAATGTGAGTGGATTCTGAATGTAACTGAGCAATTTCCTAATCCTATCTTTTTAAAAAGTACTAGCTATTTCATTTTAAGCTACAGAAAGTTATTCTAGTTCAGAAATAAATAGGATCCAACTATCTATCAATAGCTTTAGTGATTGAAGTATCCACAGGTTGCTAATGGTTCTTGATTGTCCCAGTTGGCATCTGGAGACAGTTCTTTTTATCTCTCTGATCAGTCCATGCTTAGAATACAAATAGTGTTTTAACATATGTTATACAAATACAGATTTTGAAGTTCTTTCATCAAGGCAGGTTGATAGTTTCAAAACATTTGTGAAGCAATATAAATAATATAACTTTTTACCCATGTTTATATATGTCAGAAAAATGATTAAAGCTCAGTAGATGCAACAGCTTTAAACTTAATTATGGTAATATGAACTAGCTATCAAAATCCATGGAAAGTCTAGACAAATTCTCTAGTTGCTTATGGTTGAAGTTCATGCCATTAATTTCTCAAGCTGTTGCTACTACGCTGTGTAGAAAACAGATTGTACAGACGTGCACAGTGTTCTAGCCCCGTATCTTGGTATGGTGTGAAATGATTTTAAGATATTTTTTAACATGTGTTAAGCTAATCCTTGTCATTAAAAAAAAAAAAATGCCATTAAGGATGGTTAAGATAAACCATTCACTCCTCTTGAAACTGTAAAATACATGAAACAGAAAGTCTACACACTGCATTCCTGTTTAACTTCCAAACAATGATTAATACAGGCTCTCAAATTATTATATATTGCAGTTACACCTGCTGATTCATCATACTGAAATTTCATTAATGTGTATCTTACTAGCTGCCATGGATGTGAACAGAACCATGAAAAAGTGATCCAGTTGTAAATGAACAGTGGTATCTTCCTGCATTTGCACACAGAAGAAAATAAGCTACTGGAATTCTCTTGCATTTGGATATTTTTTGTATAGGATTCACAAAGTTAGATTTTATGAGTTCCACAAATTCATGTGTATGGAGGTCACTGCTGTATTCTAACAATGCTGAAGGAAATATTTTATCTGCATATCGAAACAAACAAACAAGCCACTTAAGTATTAGAATTGCATTGTTATGTACAGCGACCAAGTAAAATGAACATGTAAAATAGTAAAAGTAAAGTAAAATAATCGGCATGTTATGTCATTTAATTTTAAAAAGAGGACTGGATTTTTCTTGTTCTTTTTCCCATGTTTTCAAATGTCAGTAAAACATGAAACCACTGTAGAGTTTGTCAGCTGGGTTACATAGTATATGATAGATAATTAGCAAGTGGGAAGGCAGGGAAGGCAGTTCGATATTCTAGGGTGTATATTTTTGCCTTGATTTGATTGGTAGTGGAAGAATTGATATTTGATGTTTTCCATTAACTTTCACAGTAACCAATTTGTTGTCATACTCAGAGATTTGATGTAATGATGAAGTTATAGTTCATGGAATGCAAAACTACCAAGGATGATGCTACTTTTTAGATGCAGGAAGGGAAATACAAGGCTTGGTTCTAACATGCTGTGGTTGACACAGGTTCTACAAGTACTTTTAGGAAGGCCTACAGTAGAGCTACTGGATAGAAAAGATGTTTAAGGGCAAAACCTGACTGTGGTTTATTACAGCTCTGCTAAGCAGGTGATGCATTAACTGAATAGGTCACTTAATTGACTTGTGTGTCCATCGTAAATGGGAATAATCATGCTGTTTGCTTGCTACAGCATATCTTGTGAGTTCTTTGATGCAGATGTATGAGTATGATAAAGATCAGTTCCTAGGTTAATATACCCAACTCTTTCTTTCTGTGTAAATGATTGTACATGTAAAAATCACATCTCCCTAATTCTTCTGACAAGTTCTAAGAGGATGGAGTCGGACTCTTCTCAGTGGTATCCAGTGTAAGGATAAGGGGCAAAGGACACAAACTGAAATAAAAGCACCATTTAAACATAAGAAAAAACTTTCCTGTGAGGGTGGTCAAACACTGGAGCAAGTTTTCCAGAGAGGTTGTGGTCTCCATGGTTGAAGATTCAAAACTCAACTGGACATGGTCCTGAGCAATCTGCTTTAGTTGGTCCTGCTTTGAGCAGTTGGGGGTGGACTAAGGTTGGACAGGACCTTAGCACCTCTGAGATTCTGCATCATCCTTTCTTAGTACTGTTTAATTTTATTGCAGCTGATATTTCAATGGTATAACAAAAAACCTTAGTGAAAGCACTTGTTTTATTCCACAGATATGTGTTCCTTTGCATGCCCAGTTTACTCTATATGATCAATGCCATTGCATATTTGGATTGTTGTACCAGTAATCTTTAATGAGGCTGAGAAGTGATTTTATTTTCAGGCAATTTCCCATAAAATATATGTGATCCTTTCTCTGGATATTATGTCTGAATATTCAGAGTCTGAATATTATACGGCTTTTCAGTCTGAAATAAGCTTGTACTGAACATTTACTGAGAGTATATCACCCTGTGGTCTTGAAAAACTTAGAAAACTTGAAAGGTTGTTATTAGTATTAATAGGAGTTTAATACTTTTGTCAAGGTGAAGAAAGATCTTTTCTCAATGTGTGCAGATAGGTTGCAAAAATATTTAATAAAGAAATTCTTAAAGGCTGTATTATAAGAAATACAGGTAAAACTCACACTGGTCACAGTTCAGAGGCATCATTAAGGTGCTAATAAATATATACAAGCATAAGAAGAAATATTTTTTTTTAAATGTAAATAATGTTTACTATAGCAAAATATATACTCTACCTGATAGCTACTCTCTGTGCTATAAGAATGTGTGTGATTTGATGACATGGACAAACAGAAGACCATTTCAAAATACATTTTTCATCTTGTACAGACTTCAGAGAAATTTATTACTACCATTTCTCCTTATCTAGCAGTGGGAAAATACAGCACATATTTTATGTTCTATGTATTCCTTAAAAAAATAATTAAAAGATCCAGGATTGTGGTAAACTTTTGCTATTTTTTTTTTTTTTTACTTTTGTCACAGTCATACAAACCATAATGACATATGACAAGAGTTGTCCATCCCACTCTGCATAAGTATTAAGCATAATCTAGTTTCTAACTGCAACCCTAACCCTACCAAATGTGTGGTCAGTCTGTTTTTCACACCTTAAAATAAGGATGGCTTACTGTAATGCCTAACTCTATTACAGTCAGAGTGTGTTCCTAATGTTATACTAAGGGATTTTAAAATTGTATATAGATTGCATTTTTTCTTTTCCTCCAGATGCCATGGAGAACAATTAAATTGCAATTTTTATAATAGGCTTTTAATAGTGGAAAATTATTGCAGGTCCTCCTTTGATGGTATGTTTCTCTAGAACAGACAAAAATCCCTCAATGTTTCATCATACATGATTAAAAAACATACAGCTTTTATCAGTTTTATTGTATTCCTGAAAACACTTGTTTGTTTCTTGTTTCTTGTTTCTTTTCTTTTTTTTTTTTTTTTTTTTTTTTTTTTCCTGAAATGCAGTACTCAGCTTAAGCACAGTCATCTAGGTAGAATTAAAAGTCTTGAGTTGCAAAAATATATTATCTGTGATATTCCTACTAATACTTAGTATTATGACACCTCATTTCCTGCGGGAACAGTTTATTGCTCACTCATAATCCATTTATTTTCCATCTGCAAAATGCAGACTGTTCTGTTATTTCTAATTCTATATTTGTGCATTTGATTTTTTTTCTCAGCCCACTAGTTTTTCTTTTGGGCTATGATCAAGCGAAATAGGAAACTTGAAGAGAAAGATCAATGAACTGTAGCTACAAGCAGCATATGAGTACATTAAGGTACTTGAATGCATCCAGAGGAGGGCAACAAAGCTGGTGAGAGACCTGGAAGGAATGTCCTATGAAGAGTGGCTGAGGACTTTGGGCTTGTTTAGTTTGGAGAGAAGGAGGCTGAGGGGCAAACTCATTTCTCTCTGCAGCTTCCTGAGGAGGGGATGTGGAGAGGGAGGTGCTGATCTCTTCTCCCTGGTATCCAGTGATAGGACATGTGGGAACAGTTCAAAGTTGTGCAAGGGGAGGTTCAGATTGGACATTAAGAAGCATTTTTTTACCAAGATAGCGGTGAAATAAGCTTCCTATAGGGGCAGTTGGTGTCCCAAGCCTATTAGTGTTGAAGAGGCATTTGGACAATGCCCTTAATAATTTGATTTAATTTTTGGTAGGCGCTGAAGTGCTCAGGCAGTTGGACTAGATGATCATTTTAGGTCCCTTCCAACTGGAAATATTCTAGTCTATGTAATGAATATTGTTTAAAAATATTCAAGTAAATTAAAACATGGGATTTTTTTATATATGTAAAATTAGGATAAGATCATGTAAATTTAGTGGTTTTTTTCTTTTTTCCTAAAATTCACTTTTCACAATGGCAAGGACAGCAACAGTTTTTAAGCCTGACAGAGTGATTCTGAATGTTTAACATAATGGTTGTAACCATATTTTAAGTTCAACAGTGAGGCAAATAATGATTAATGTCTCATTGAAGACTAAATTATGTTAATAGCGCTCCTTAGGCTTGCTCGGGGTTCATAGGTATTGAGGAACAAATGTCAGCTGGGGAATTACCATTGATATAAGACCTTTCTGCTAATTTCAGCAAATGACTAAAAGAAGTCATGCCAGTCAAGCAGGACTGGTGGATTTAGTATAGATATTATTAAATGATAATATCATAAATGTAGATTTTTTTGATGCAAGTTTAAATTCATTGGAGAGGTTTAATTTCTCAGTGAGGGTATACTCCCCTTGTTGCTTTGCTTTCAGTAAAGAGTGTACAGTTAACAGAGGCAGATAACTTATTTTGAAAAGATTATCTTCGCTGATTGAGACAAGGATGGAGTGGATTAGAAACTGTTTCTTTTTAGGCAATTTTTAGATTTGATGTGGTCTTTTGTTCACCCTGCTAGTTTCTGTCCTCCTTTCCTTTTTTTTTTTTTTTAATTTTTTCTCCCTGTGAGGGTGGGATTGTCTGACTGTCAGTACTGGGAGTGCAAGGGGGCTGTTTGGTTTCCTTAGATCTGTACATGATTCCAGGAGTAGGGAATGAGAAAGTAGGGAATGAGAAAATGAGAAGTTTTGTATTGTAAGGACTTTTTTTGATGCTCAGTTCTTTTTGTGCATGGCATAAGATGAGTTAAATTCAAACAGGAATATTGCTATGTGCCTAGGTTACTTGTGAAACACAGTACCAGCTTGGCAACAGCTACTGCAATATTATACTGATATATTTTAGATTGTTCTAACTAAAAATATTTTAAATATGATATATTATTATAATAAGCTCATCAAGAAATCTCAGCAATAAATTGGATAAATTTTATTTACACACTGATAGGGAATGCTATCTAATTTGGTCCATCAGGAATAGGTAAAGCTTTTATTGCATTCATAATCACATCAACAACAGATATTCATTCTTTAATGCTTCTTTCACATTGTGTACTCTTGTTATCAAATATCAGTATGTTTCATTTTGTATTATAAATACATCTGAACAGAGAGACTGACTGAGGTCTGAACTCACCCTCTGGTGCCTTCAGTGGACTTGTTCATAATCTGTGTTTCTGGATTAAACAGCATTCAAGCTAGCACCCTATGATATCAACGGGGAGAAATGGTCACAGTACTGAAGTTGGGTGCATATATTAGTTATGATTGCTTATTCTGTCTTCTGTAAAGAACAATTCAAACATAAGCATTTTATTCCCTGTAGCATTAATGTTATCTCCAGTGAATAAAGTGATTGCTGAAAGTTTTGAGATATTTCTTATGGAAAGTTTTCAGCTCTATAAATATCCAAAGCAGGATAAGGCAGGAAACAAATGCTTATGAACAGATCTGCTAGCAGGCATTTGCAGAGTGAACTCAGGCACCTCCTTGCTAGACTATTGACTGCAAATGAACATACACAAAATGAAAAAGGGATCTGAAAAAAATGTACTGGTTAAATATAGACATTAATCTAACCATGACCATATATAAACTTTGCACCAACTTCCATATATTAACTTTAAAACCCTCAGGTTTTGAACTAGTTAATGCAAATTCTATAGCTGGAACTACACCTTTTTTTTGGAAGTGTGAAAAGGCTTCCACCAGTCTGCGTTATTGCATCCCTGTTATACATGATTGAATATAATTCATTTAAATGACTCTTTAAAGTGCCCTAAGATACAAAAGGGGGAGCTCAGACAACCTGGAAGACCATATGTATAAAGTGTTTATTCCTTTGTTGTTCAGAAAATTCCTTTGGAACTTTCTGCAGAAGTTCCAAAGACATGGGAGAGAAATTAAGAAGTGATTTTTTAAAAAATCTTTGTAGAGGAATTCAGAACTGGAGAAGATCTGTCCTTCTGGAGCAGACTGAAATTTCCATGTTGCCAAAATTAAGCGAAGGACAAGTTCTTTCTACATTTTTTTCCTTCTTGAAGACATTACCTGAAGAAAGTTTATTGACAATGTTTCAATTTATCTGTAGGGATAGTTGCTAGTATGGATGGTTTCTCAGCAGAATTCCTTATTAGCTTTCAGGGTTAAGTTTTCTTTTTCATTCAGTTGGGTTTGTAGAGCTCACAGCCAGACACAGGAGGAAAGAAAGTTGTGTTAAACACCTTACTGGATTCCCTGGCTTGGAAAAAAGCCAGTAGGTAAATTGGGGAAAACACGATACCAATTTGCAGAGAGCAGAGGATGAAGAAGTATCGTACTGCGTGGCAAAACATATAGTCGATTGTTTGGAGCTTAGAAACAGCAAGACATCAATTGATTGAGAGAAACTGGATGGATGCCAGATGATCAATAAAAGTGGAGATGATCATTTGGTAGTTGTCTTTGGCTAGAAAAAATGTCAGTGTGGTTGCCAAGAGGCAGAGGCTGACTTGTATAGGAAGACATGCATGACAGAATTGATAACTACAGCAAGGATCATAAAGGGGGAAAAGAGATTTTAAGGGCATTGAAAAGGTAATTTGTGCATCTAAACAAAAATATTTGTACATGCATATAACATGAAGAATGAAAGAAAGATATATGTGAAAAAAATATATTCTCTTTTGTTTCTTGATATAGGCAAATGACCATACTAGAACAACACTCTAAGATACCAAATGTAAAGTTACCAAACGTAAAGTTACCAAACAAGATCATGGAGTCTTTATCCTATGACATCAACAAAGTAAAGAAGCATTCTGTTGGATCTGAAAACTGCAGCAACAGTAAAGATAGACTGACATCACAGAAAACCTGCATAACTTGACACTTGACTCAGGGAAAAAAAGATACATGTTTTTTGTTTGGATAAAAAGCAGCAAAACTCATTAAGGTGGTGATAATGTATTGGGATATTTGATATTAGATGAATGGGAAATTTTGGTAAGATGTTTGTAAGTCTGAACTATTTTGACATGAGTAACTTAGTGAGTATACTTGTGAAAAAATACTGTTTTACTGATGCTGCTGTGAATGTGCAAGTGATGTAAGTGAATCATTATTTCATCATTGGAATAAGACATCTCAAATAAGTTGTAGCCTGTAGGTAGGAGGCTATACAACTTAATTTTCTGAAGTTTTCAATGGGTCCATTTTGAGAAAGGTTTTTCAGGGGTGGTACTTTTAACATCTATTAGTCACCTTGTTCTGGCAAGCTAGGAGTGTTTTGACCATGAAATGGATGATAAATTGCTAAGAATATTTTACTCAGTAAAAATTATTCTTTGTTTTAGAAATAATTATTCTTAAATTTTGGAGATGCTACCGTAAATATACTTAACTTTTCTAAAAATATTGGTGCAGTTGGTGAATCAAAAGTGACTGTTGTCAAATGCATTGTTTCTGATAAGTAGCTAACCTGATGTTGAAAAACTTCAAAGAGATAAATATACAAATACTTATAAGAGATAGGTACCAGTACTGACAAAAACGTATTATAGGTAACCAGATATCAGCTGTCTACAAACACAAATACTACACCCAGTAAAATGAGCAAATTTAATGCTGAGCCTAAGTAATCTGAAATATATGTATCTCTCTCCTGAATAGACACTGATGTACACTTGAATTGGTGATTATTAGCTTCTGTTTTTCTTTGTGGTCTTTGTGTGTCTTTTTTGATATATTGATTCCCTATTTAGTTTTAAAATGTCTATTGTATTTACTAGGAAACTAATCAGATTTTCACTGTAGACACTATAAGAAAAGAATCACAAGTTTCAGAAGATGGAAAAATAATTAGTGAAGAAGCTACTGGGCTGTGACAGAAAATACATAACACATAAGCACAATATATAATCTGTTGCATAAATATGAAATTATGTATTGGTGTATGACCAACTTTCTAAATTCAGCTAAACTTGTCATGCTATGCAATCTCACGTCAATATAATATAAAAACAAACTTGCAGCATCCTTGATCCAAAGAGAAGAAATGAGACAAAAGAGACAGTATATTCTTCAGCTCTGGTAAGTGAGGCAAAAGAGACAGTATATTCTTCAGCTCTGGTAAGTGATAATTGGATAAATAGAAAAAAAATGTAGGTGGTTCTTTCTTGATTGCCTTCTCTAATGTGTCATCATAAAGTTTTGAGACCACGACTTTAAAGCAACTGTGATTATATATGGGTAATGCTCTTTTTAAAGTGCTAGTTGAAGAATAAATATTTCAAATGCTAATAACTTTATGTAAATGGAGACTCTTGTGTATTAGGAGTGCAGCTGACATTGTGTGCCATGTTGCAGAAGACCTCATGCTGGTGTGGTTTATATACATTCTCTTTTGTACGCAGAAGATGGTGTTAGGCGCAGTACATGTGAGCCCATATGCTGGTTTAGGTGGCTTAAGAGTTGCTCTTACTATTGTGATGTTAGTGGGTGGCCACCAAACAAAATCACACAAAGATGTGGGGGAACAGTTTCTGCAGTAGTATGTGGGTAAGCATATATGAATAATTCTGTTGATCTTAAACTGGAGGGAGATGAACTGAGGCAAGTCACAGTTTACACTCTTTTGTTGTGATGGGTTTAAGCTAAAGTAATAATACCAATGGATGACAGTGCGCTCTGTGCGAAGCCTGAGGAAGTACTTGATCCAGGATATTTGTTTTGAAATTTGTACAGCTTCAGTGATCCACTTAATGATCTCTATGGGAGATCCTCCTCCTCTGCATATCTTTTTTTATTAAGCTTCTCTTCACTTAAATACTGAGAATTTTATTAACAAAATGCAAACACAGGTTTATGCATATCCAATACAGCATTTCCTATCAGCTGCTTCACAGAGGTGTTCAGAAGCTGATAGTACAAAATTTATGGCGAAAGCCACCTTTTCGCTTCCTCCCACTTTGCCTCCAGCTGTGTCACAGCTAATCTGAGTGAAACACCTAATTATCTATTAGCCAAGGTTATAAAATAAAATTAGTCACAGTCCTCTATGAAAAATGGCTAACAACTTTCTGCTCATTAAAAATCAAAGCATATACTTACCCATTTTTTGATACAAAATGACTGGAGTACAATCCCTTTGAATGAACATATTAAAATGATTCTGAAAAAAATCACAATTAAAACAGAAACACCTGGAATGAAATGGCCATTTATATTTTAAACTGTATTTCCTAAAACATTAGAAGGCTATGAATGCTTAAGAAAGACCTCGCACTTCATTTCTAGCTTTGAATTTCTGAATACATGGGTGGAGCAATACTTAATTTCTCATTAGCCATCAAGGAGTTCATTAAAACACATCTTGATCTTCCATTGCAGAATAAAATGCCATTTTGAAAAGCAGTATGATTCAGATTATTATGGGTGATATATATTTAGCTTTATTGTCAGTAAACTTTAAAGCAGAAGAGGAGTCACCAGGCTCAAAAACGTATTTTGCAATATCTGGGCAGCAGATACTAAGGGGAATAAGTATATACAAACCCTCTAACATCCTAAATGCAACAGCTGTGGACACCAGGAAATTATGAGGGAAATGTACCACAGAAAGTGGCTGAGATTGTGTGAAATTCCTAAACAGACTCTTCTATTGCTTCTGTCAGAACTGTGGTCTTGACAAACCACTGATCTTGGTGGAACATTTATTATGTTTGTTTGTTAAAAACTCTTTGCTCTGAAAATATTATAAAATACATAGATTTTAAAATTTATCTCTTTTATGCAGTTATTGTTTGGTTAGTGTAATTAATCCTTCAGTACTAATAGGTTGCAATAAGAAGAAGGAGCAAGGGGGAAATAAAGACACATAAAGGCACAATAGCCATGTATATTTATTTGTCATATATATCATAATTTGTGCATTTCTTATGTTGTGAAATTTCTTATTCAGTATGTCTTGAGGTGCCAAATATGTTGCTTCATTCAGCGCCCCAGGATTTCTTGAAATGCTTTCACTTCAGTTGACACTTGGTAGCATCATTTAGTGAGAGCCTTTTTCAGGGTCAATTATCCGTGTGGACGTATGAGACAGTTTCAGTCAGAGAAGGAACCCACTGAGTGAATGACAGGAGCATTACCTTGCAAACCAAGAAAGATTTGTTTGGTATAACTTGACTGTCTGACCAACAGCTGACAAACTCTGATATGTACAATCTGTTCACTGAACGCACATTATGTATGGTTTGTTTAACACACTTCCACTTTCCGCTTTCAAGTAACAATAGCCTGTTTTGTAGTATAGTCCAATATGTAGCAGTATGCTTGACCAAAAAGCCATAGTTAAAATGCTCATGTTTCTTTCCCCAAATTATGGGTTTGGTTTTTAATTATTCTGAAAATCTGCCAAGATTTCCATACCTGCAGGACAACACAGATGTCTGCATGCCACTTAACAGCTTTTGGGTGAGATAATGTAGCAGGTAAATACCAGAACTGACATCCAGTGCACGAGTGAAAAAACTTGGCCCTCATAATTAGATAAATAAAAGAAAACACTTACTGTGTGATTTAAAGAAGATAAGCTTGAGTGCTGTTAGGTCAAGAATTTATTTTATTTTTTTTTAACTTCTGATACAAAATATCTGCTTTATTAGCATTAATTTATTTTATTACATTTACTTTCTTAAGAATTAGTCCTCTCTTATGTGAGCTGTAGTAGTTTTCCTTTTCTCTCAAAACATTTTGCTTTTGCCAATGTATTACTAAAACCCAGCAGCAATAAAATCACATTATTGCTGATTGCATTCAGAAAGACAGCACATTCGTTTCACCTCTCTTAGCACATGTGCGAAGTTCCCATGTACCAGGTGGTTGTAATTAGTCTGGAATGCAGTTTAGCTGGCAAATTCCTTCCTGTTCATTGGGTAATTTCACTGCTCCAGTTCCAAAACAGAGATGGGTAACGGTGAGAGAATTCTTGTAACTGTTGATGCTTTGGTATAAATATTAGAGAATCTCCCATAAGTACTGCTAATGTAAACTGATACTCTAAAAATTAAAATCATCCACTTTTGGGGATCCCTGGCACTCAGTTCACGTGGCTTAACTTAATTTTTAAAAGGAAGATTTCAGTAAACACAATGCACAAAATGCAAAGTACCTTGTTGGTTTTTAGCTGACTCATATGATGAAAAGGAACAGGTAAAGAAGTCTGACATCTTTAGCTTTTAAATGGGAATTGCATAAACCAAACTTCTGGTGTTGGTTTTTGGTTTGGTTTTTTTTGGAGGTACATTCCATGGTGGTTCACATAGATGGATGACACAGAGAACACAGATACTTTGCACTGTCTGAAACAGTAACTGAAGTTATTTTGAAAGCCCTTGTCGAGGCAGCTGCTTGTGCATTACCATGTAGAATAGATATAGAATCATAGTGGTTGCAAAAAAACCCTTAAGATCATTGAGACCAACCATAAGCCTAACACTACCAATTCCACTTCTAAACCACTTCCCTAAGCACTTCATCTACACATCTTTTATTTAAAAGCGTCACCAACAGGGAATGTAACTCCAACACCTCCCTCAGCAGTCTGTTCCAATGCTTGACAACCCTTTTGGTGAAGAAATTCTTCCTCATATCCTGTCTAAACCTTTCCTGGTGCAACTTGAGGCCATTTCCTCTTGTTCTTTCGCTTGTTGTGTGTGAGAAGAGACTGACTCTCACCTCTCTACAGCCTCCTTTCAGGTAGTTGTAGAGGGCAATAATGTCTGCCCTCAGCCTTCTTTTCTCCAGGCTAAACAACTCCAACTCCCTCAGCTGCTCCTCACAGGACTTGTTCTCCAGGCCCTTCACCCGCTTAGTTGCCCTTCTCTGGACACGCTCCAGCACTTCAAATTTCCTGTAGTGAGGAGTCCAGAACTGAACACAGTACTCAAGGTGTAGCCTCACCAAGTACGGGGGCAGAATCAATGACTTAGTCCTGTTGACCGTGCAATTTTACATGTGTATCTTACACTTATGGACAAAGAGTTGTATGTGCTTATGTTGCTTATGCTTAAGTCAGGCAAAATTATTAAAGGTGGACTTTCCTCAAGCACTAATACTTTGGAGGCTGTCCCAGGTTCATTGACCTTGCTAAAGAAATGATCATAAAATCATGGAAATACTAATGTGTTGAAGTAGAAGACAGCATTTCTGAGAACTGAAGTATTGGGAGTGACACAAAATCAATGTTCTACTTAAAACAGCCAATTTGCTTTATTATTATAATAGTTAAAAGTCGCTAACTGCACAATTAAACCATGCATTCAAAATCTGTATTTTCAAGTGAAAATTGTTATTTTTTTTAAGCCATTCAATGACATGATTGAGAAGTTCAGGTTAGTTATGCATTAATTAGGTGGCTACATATCTACTGTGAAAAACATACCAAAATGCAACATTAATTGAATCGGTGAACCACAGAAATTCAATACTTTTTATTTCCCCCATAACTGTTTTCCAGACTTTTTTATTTCTTCATTCCTAAACTATGTATTTAGTGCAAGGATATTTAAACACAGATCGGCATAACAGCCATTCTAAAAAGTTTTTTACCAGGTGTCAATAGAGCTAAGTAAAAATCCTCAAATTTCTTGTTAGAAGATGCTGCTTTATCACAACTTTGAAAACTTATCATAGGAAACGCCCTGCTTTTGATAAAGCTGGCCTTGCAAGTCCCTCAAAAGTTGGTGTTTTGCCTGTGCACCAAGTTTTTAATATTGTTTATCATGACAGTTGTATAAATGTCTACTTAAGTGCAAGGGAAAGGAAAATTTGGTCTACATACTTGATGTTTACCTTAAAGTGCATACAAATTTCAGTGACTGTAAAAGATTTAATAACTTGAATGACTGATTCAAATACCATGGCTATAAAAAAACCCCACATCTAAAACTTTAGCTTTATTCACATGCACACAAAAATTACCCTGTAGCTCTGACTGTATATGTGAATTGTAATTCATCTGTGTTTTGCTCTGTTGCAGTATTTTGTTCTTCCTTCTCCAGCACTTTGCGTAGTTATGCGCTAAAGTTACTTTTGTTGTGTTGCCATCCAGTATTTTCTCTTTATTGGTAGAAAATTGGAAAATCCTAGGGAAAACAAAAATTCAACAATCCTGAAAACTTGTTTTGTAAACTGAAGTGTGCTTTGAAAACTGAAATAATTAGTTATCTCAGTAGTAATTGCCAATAATATTCATATTGGTGATATTTAGCTGAAGAAAAAACTTAACTAAAAACCTTAGGGAAAATTATTCTTTTCCTTACTTTCCTCCTAATTGGGTAATTTAATGTGAACTAGTATTTGTCGTCTGATAAGGCTTTCAATGGAGCCAATTACAAATTTCCCCCCATCAATACTGCAGCATTACAGGTTTTGTCTGAGACCTTTTGTAGCTTACTTGTAAATACTGATTTAGGGGTTGCTCTTTAGGAGACAGTGTTTATAGTCAAGCTATAGTTTTAACAGTTACTTCTGCTGAGAGAGTCTGTCAGATGCAACTCCTTAAATGAAGCTTCAAGTAAAATGTAATCCATTTCGCGATCACGAAATGATTGAATTTTTGATCCATGGTGAAACGAGGAGGGCAGTCAGCAGAACTGCCACCTTGGAATTCCAGAGGGCAGACTTTGGACTGTTTAGAAGGCTGGTCAGTAAAGTCCCTTGGAAGGCAGTCCTGAATGGCAAAGAAACCCCAAAAGACTGGACGATCTTCAAGAAGGAAATCCTAAGAGCAGGCCACCCCTGTGTGCCGAAAAATGAGCTGGAGGTGAAGAAAACCAGCTTGGCTGAGCAGAGAGCTTTGGGTGGATCTCAGAAAAGAAGAGGAAAGCCTGTCAGCTTTGGAAGAAGGGGCAGGTCTCTCAGGAAAACTACAAGGATGAAGTGAGGTCTTGCAGAGAAAAAAATCAGAAGGGCTAAAGCCCAACTAGAACTTAATTTGGCCAACTGTGAAAGATAACAAAAAATATTTCTATAAATATATTAACAACAAAAGGAAAGCCAAGGAGAATGTACATCCTTTACTGGATGCAGAGGGAGCAATAATGATGAGGGATGAGATACTCAGTGCCTTCTTTGCCTCAGCCTTTAATAGTAAGGCCAGCTTACTATTACTTAAGGGTACCCAGCCCCCTGAGCCAGAAGACAGGGACGGGTAGCAAAACAGATCTCCCATGATCCAAGAGGTAACAGTTAGAGACGTGCTCAGCCATTTGGACATCCATAAGTCTATGGGACCAGATGGGGTCCACCCGAGAGTATTGAGGGAGCTGGTGGAGGCACTCACCAAACCCCTTTCCATCATCTACCAGCAGTCTTGGCTGAATGGGAAGGTTCCCCTTGACCGGAGGGTGGCAACTGTT
>NW_010336409.1:18507-19282 GCF_000700745.2 Antrostomus carolinensis
AAAGTCTGTGGATGTGGTGTACCTGGACTTCAGTAAAGCCTTTGATACTGTTTCCTACAGCCTTCTGCTTGAGAAACTGGCTGCCAATGGTCTGGACAGGCACACGCTCTCTGCTGGGTTAAAAACTGGCTTGATGGCAGGGCCTGAAGAGTGGTGGGGAATGGAGTTAAATCCAGCTGGAGGCGCATCATAAGTGGTGTTCCCCAGGGCTCACTGTTGGGGCAAGTCCTGTTTAATATCTTTATCACTGACCTGGAGGAAGGGATTGAGTGCACCCTCAGTAAATTTGTGGATAACACCAAGCTGGGTTGTAGTGTTGTAGTGTTGATCTGCTTGAGGAAGGCTCTACAAAGGGATCTGGACAGGTTAGATTAATGGGCTGCAACCACCTGTATGAGGTTACACAAGGCCAAGAGCTGGGTCCCGCACTTGGGTCACAACAACCCCATGTAATGCTACAGGCTTGGGGAAGAGCAGCTGGAAAGCTCCCTGGAAGAAAAGGACCTGGGGATATTGCTCAACAGCCAGCTGAATATGAGCCAGAAGTGTGCCCAGGTGGTCAAGAAGGCCAAAGGCATCCTGGCTTGTACTAGAAACAGTGTGGCCAGCAGGACCAGGGAAGTCATCCTTCCTCTATACTCAGCACTGGAGAAGCCACGCCTTGAATACTGTGTCCAGTTTTGAGGCCCTCATTACATGAAGGACCTTGGACCAGCAGAACCAGGGAAGTCATCCTTCCCTTGCACTCAGCTTTGGTGAGGCTGCACCTTGAATA
>NW_010336410.1:0-12147 GCF_000700745.2 Antrostomus carolinensis
CCCAGGTGCAGGACCTTGCATTTGGCCTTCTACAAATTCTATGATTCTATGATCCCTGTTCCACTTTCCTGGTGAAAAATGTATTTTTCAGAGCAAGAATTTCAGCTGCACAGACTGCTTCACTGCTGTACTTCATAGCAAAAGCGAGATACACACACAAAGGGTGTTGCTGTAGGAAAACTAAAAACAAAACACCCTTTGGGAACAGATAACTGGCATGTTTCCTCACTGCACAAGTGGCAGCACAGCCTATTCATTTTATTTACTCACTTATTTTACCTGTCCCCTACTGTGCTCTTGCTGAAGGTCAGAAAGTTGCATTTCTTTCAAGGTTTCTTCACTAAGTTGAGGTTTCTACGGCCAACTCCAACTGTGGAAGACTTTCCTCACCCCCAGGCCATGCTCAGTATTTTTTTTTTAAACCAGACAACTGAAGATTCTTCATTTTTTTTTATTATCAAAAGAAACTCACAGCTCAAAGATTTCAGAGACAAAGAAAAATGATACCAAACTAAACAAAAACTTGTTCCAGTTTCTATTTACTTCACATTTATGATGTACTATGTTTTTTTTTATATATATAGTATATATATGTAGTGTATATATATATAACATAACTATAAAAACACCTCTTATCTGTTTTCCCTTGCACATAACCACTCAGTCCTTTTAAGAGTATTTCAAAGGAGAGGACTTAAAAAAATGATTTTAAAAATTATTTCACTGGTGTGCCTGGTGTCAACTGCTTAAAATTCTCCCACCTGCAAAACACTTGATATAAAAAAATCTGAAATTAGAGTTGTTGCTTTTATAAATCAGATAAATGTCCAGGAAAAAAAGACCATATATTTTATATTCCTCATTTTCCAGATGTAATTTTAGAACTGTATTTGTTCTTTCAGGGATTAATTTAAAAAAGAGAATACGTTGCTACACAGCATATATTCCATCTTAAAGATTTACCTTGATGTTTTATTTTGTTTTATAAGGCATTTAACAAAGGTATATACCCATATAATGTATTTACAATGAAATTATTTTGGGAAGGGCTTGTCGATTCTTCGAGGACATCTTACAAGAGAGGCTTAAATTCCTTGTTTATTTGCTTTAAAGCAACAAAATTAAGATTAAAGAGAAATGTAACAAATTACTTCCAACATATTCCTAAGAACACGTTGTTTTGACAGAAAGCTCTGAACTTCAAAATCAAGTTATTATAACATTTATATAATCTACTCTTACATGCTAAACAAAACAGTTCACAGCAATAAAACAAACAGCATCTCTGTGGCCTGAAAGCAGTGAGACAAAGAGGGAAAGAACACAAAGAAGGACTAATCAAAGCCAGAAATAATAGTCTGTCTAAAAATTCAGTGCCAATGTCAAAGAAAACACATGCCATGATTAACAAGTTGACAACTTAAAAGTGTTCAGAATCCATCCTCCTTCAGTTTGGCCTCCATTTTGCAAAGCAGTGACCATCCCTAGATTTCCAGAACTGCAGATTTGAATACACAAGTGTATTTCTGTTCAGGTGATAAGCACTGGAGTATGTACGTGCAAATGGATAAGGAAGGAGGAAGCGTTCAACACCTGAAAGGTCCTGGCCCTAAAAACCTGTAAAAAACCAGCACAGTCGGTCACAAAGGACACATTTTATGAGCAAGTTTATTGCACTGCAGTAGGTTGACTGTCCTTGCAAGGACAGGAGCTGATGTCCCATCTACTGCCTGCTCTGATAAGTGTTCGTCCCATTGGAGGAAAGGAAAAAGACAGCATTATAATCTGTATTTCCATTTCCAACAGAACTGAAGCTACATTAATAATCTGAGTGTAGGCTGGATACAAAGAAAGAGGAAAGTCTAATAAAAAGAAGGGAAAATAATCCCTCCAAGAATCTTATGGTAATAAGTTACAAAAAGTTACTAGACAAACTCCTGCTTCATGTGATTATTCCAGGGCTGAAGCATCACGTACACCACAGAGATAGAAACAAAATTAACGTTCACGATAATTGTCACATCCTCTATCCAGGTACAACCCCCACTAGTGAAAGGGAACGGCTCCTACTCCCCAAATGTGATTTTATTCACAAGAACTGAAGTTTACTCAATTTCTTGGTTTTGCTCCTATAGCTGAGCAGGAAAATACTGACTGGCTTAAGGCATTAGTGACTGATTCTTTTAAAAAAGCACTAAAATACATCATTTTAGCCTACCAACAGCTTGTGGAGATCCACAAACATGCAGGACGCACAAGCACACTTAACAGACAAGTATAATCATTTTAAATTGAGGTTTAGTTTCCTCCTCCCAGTCTACCCTCTTGTTTTTACATCTCCAGATACAGTGTGTTCATACTAAACTTCTCTGAACTGCCTAATATCATACTGAAGAAAGACAGAACAGATATGAGTGCAAATTTCAAAGGTGGCTTAACTTCTCATTCTCCTGAAGATGCCCAAGTCATTACAGCTATGCAAACACAAACAGAAACTTGCGATACTGAATCCTTAAGTGAAGTCTTTTGGGGAATTTCTGAATGACAAGCATCTTCTGTATTCATAAATGCACATCCAGGTATGATCCCACCTTCTAACCAGGTTCAAATATGCAGCTTCCAATAAAAGGGGTGCTCTCCCTTTTTGATGAATTGGTAACAAGCAACACGACAAGAGGAAATGGCCCCAAGTTGCACCAGGGGAGGTTTAGATTGGATCTGAAGAACAATTTCTTCACCATAAGGGAGGTCAAGCACTGGAACAGGCTGCCCAGGGATGTGATGGAGTCCCCATCCCTGGAGGTATTTCAAAGACATGTAGATGTGGCACTTAGGGACGTGGTTTAGTGGTGGACTCAACAGTGTGAGGTTTATGGTTGGATTTGAAGATCTTAAGGGTCTTTTCCAACCAAAATGATTCTATGATTCTGTAATCAGGGTGTGCTTGTTTTTGAATTCAGATTATTCTCACTTTACTACCAGCTCATCCCTACTCACATCCCTAACAGTCACTGCTTGCTTGCAGAACAGACTGGACACAGAAGCAGCATTAACTACTCTCCCTCCCCGTTTTACGAAATGAGTAATTTTGGAGCAGAGAGATTCCAGAGTTTAATTTCAGAAATAAGAACTCTGAAAATTCCAAGTTCAGAAAACAATCTGAAGGGGGGTTTAGCACAGAAATTATTAGGTAGCCACAGCAAGTGCTGCTGTACATTGTTTTTCATTACTGAGGTATAGCACACTTAAATTGTATAGACATATCACATTCAGAGTTCTGAAAATAAGTGAGATATGACAGATGAGAGCAATATTCCAAATTAATTCTTACTGACTGTACCAATATTCCAAATGAATTCTTACCGCGCCTCCGGACTGAGAAAAGATGTGTAAAACTAAGCTTAGATGTGCAAACTTGGTACTTGAAACATCATGACCTACACCACTGGCCAGGACAGGTCACACGAGTTGTTTCAGTAAACCTAGATAAATATATCAAAAACCAGCAAGAAGTTTCTTCAGTAACAGCTCAAACCAGAACCTAAACAACTCCCAAAATTACTTTGGAAGAAAGAAGAAAGTAATGGACATTTTTCCATCTAAGCACTGATTATGCCTTGTATCCATTTAGTGTATATTTTATATTATATACTCTATGAAACAGTGTGTGTGTATATATATATATTAAAAAAAATTAGAAAAGTAGAAGCAATGTGGCTGAAGGAATTTAGCAGCAAAGGTACCAAGGTGCAAATCCCTCACTTCAAGGGCAGAACAGGAACAGAGCAATGACGTTCTCCTACCTCTGTTTAAGAAAACCCCAGGCATTAAGTCCTCCCAATTGTAACTAGAGCAAGAAAACCTTAATATTAGAAAGCTAATTTAGAAACATTAGCAAGCAGATTTAGAAACACATACAGAATAACCTACCTTCTGCTAAAACTTATAATTAGTTGATAAAATATTTGGATATCAAGATGACAGGCACCACTGTTCTCTGCCCATCCCACCTCTGTGCCACAGGACACTGTGCCCTGGACACCACTGTTCTCTGCCCATCCCACCTCTGTGCCACAGGACACTGTGCCCTGGACACCACTGTTCTCTGCCCATCCCACCTCTGTGCCACAGGGTGGACACCACTGTTCTCTGCCCATCCCACCTCTGTGCCACAGGACACTGTGCCCTGGACACCACTGTTCCCTGCCCATCCCACCTCTGTGCCACAGGACACTGTGCCCTGGACACCACTGTTCCCTGCCCATCCCAGGCACTGTGCCCTGGACACGTGAACAGGTTAAGGTGCAAATCACCCATTTCTTGACTCTGTGATAAAAGCAGCGTATCAATTAGCACGGCGCTGCCAGCCCTGCTGGGTGAGGAACAGACACCCATCCCAACTCTTTACCAGAGGGTAAAGGTACCGCTCTGACAGCAGGAGTTGTGTACCTACAGCACACCTACGCTTCCATTTTGACCATAAAGCAGAGATTCCTTAAGCCAGCCCTTTAATTCTGCCAGTATGACTCAAGCCCATTGCAATCAAACACCTGAATGGACAAAAAGCTGCTGTTCAAGTCGCCTGGCAATGCCAGTTGTCGTATGGGAATCAGCCGGCGTGATCGCATTGAAAAGGTTGCTCTGCTCTGAAGTATCTTTGTTGCAATTCTGCAGTTTATCTAGACCAACCATCACATCACAGACCAGACAAAAGCCCCTTTGAGGTGAACACACTAGGATTTCAGGAATACGATTCCTTCTAGTATCTCCCCACACAGCAAGGGTAACAGATCATTGCTGAGTTGCAAACTTAATAACAGCAAACCTATGAGAAGAGCTTAAATCTTATTGCTCCTTATCTTCAGAAGCCAGCTGAGAAGTTTCAGGAATACATCCAGTTCCTTACCATCCTCCTCTCTAGGAAGAAAGATTTAACAGGACTGCAGACCATTACTCACCCTGCAACTACTTGTGATGACAAAGTTCTTTGCTACAATAACCTTTACATGCTTATTAAAGGAGAAAACTCAAGCAGCATGGGAATCCATGACCAAATCCTGGCAATAATCAGCCTAGCTTCATCAAGAGGCAGTACTGTTCAAATTAATAAAAGTCTAGTTTCACTGACAACTTTAAGTAGAACTGGCTCAGGTCAAATTCCTATAGGAACTATAGGAATAGCAGAAGCATGTAGAAAACTATAAGAATAGAAAGCATGTAGGAACTATAGGAGTAGTAGAAGCATGTAGAAAAGAAGCATGCAAGGAAAGGAAGGCATTACCACTCCTTAAGCATTAGTCAAGACAACCCACATACTATAAGGAACAGGACAGTGAAGATGATATGCATCTTCTCCAGGTTTCCATCAGTGTTCTGGACATGTTTAAAATTACCATATCCGTACCTCTGGAAGCTGCCACACCCCTGAGGGTCCCTTCAGCCATGTAAGATGAACCATCAAACACTGGATAAAGAGGAGAAGTTAAGACTACTCAATTTCCTCCGACAAAACCAGAGACTTTTAGTTCTACAGCATGTCAAACTGAGGTAAAAGTTTAGCTTTCAGTCTCAAAATGCCACACTTGAGTTTATTACGCTCTTCATCTGCTGATATGACACCCTCTACAGCTCTTCACTGAAGTGCTTTCAGTTGTACCAAGTAAAGGCACAACTGAAGGTCACACACTGATTTTCTTCCTGTACTTCCTCAAGATGAGGAGACTTTGGGCACAGAAAGAGCTGGTTTTCCTTAGAAATTTCCTCAATAAAGCAATACTAAAATTGCAGAGTGAGTCCAGTTTAAATAAAAAGACAAACCAAACCCCTAGTACTTAAGTTTGATGGACCTGAAATCACTGGCAGTGGAAACACTATTTTGGAAAGCAGTGACAGTGCTTGGGAAAAGTAATAGGCAATCTCTCTTCTGGCAAAGAAATAAATCTTGGTTATCAAATAAAAAAGAAAAAGTTTGTGTAGAGATTTCATTTTCAATGAAATGACTCAGCAGGATTGAATTCCACCCAGAAGGCTTTTCACAGCATCTTTCCAAAGCTACATTCAATATCAGAAGAGGAAAATCCAATCCTTTTCCCATATGCCAGTAAATAAAGCACCATGTAAGCACTGGAAAACCATCAGTTAACTCCATAACCTCAGCAATCCCCGTCCTTTACAACTGCCAGAACAAAAATGTCATGGTTAATTCTCAACATGGATTCAACAGTAGATACTGCAGTGATCTCATTTATTTTGCAAGATGATGAAATCTTCGTGAACGCTACAGTATTTTTATAACTGCTATAATAAAATACATTTATGATGTGTTGTACTTCAGCTTGTTTCAATAAAACATTTAAAAGACATTTCCTGATGTCTGTCTTTTGTTTGCTGTGTTAGTTTACAGAACTCAGTAGCCTGTACGGGCTTGCCTACCCTAACGTGTCAGTGTATATTAATTTAAGGTGTTTCCAGTTTTTAATAGATTACCATGAAGAGATCTGTATCAGATCATGAATTTAGGGATGCTAGTGAGGGGGTTTTTTTCAGACTAATAATTAATGAAAACTAAATACTGTTTCCTAGAACACCAACATTTTTACAAGACACTAATTTGCAACTAATCCATTTAAGCAATACTTCGGCAACTGGAAGGACTGAGACAAGTCAATATATTTCTTACACATGTAACACCAGTCAGAAAAGCTTATTTCATTATAATAGTGCTTCCAATAAAAGATGTGCATGAAGATCAGCTGCCCAATGAATCACATTTGCTAAAAAAAACCCCACATCAAAACCAGATTAAGAGATTATCTTCAGTATCTGCAGATGCTAATTTCACAACACTGCAAGTGCTGTCAGGCTGCGTCAGGAAAATGATGCTGAGTTTATGTGTGTGCACATGTGTGTGTATTTTTATATGCCATACATAAAATAAATACATACACACACACAATGTGACTGGTGATAAAAAATTTCCAGTGTAAACAGAGTAAGAAATCTACTAAAGCCACAAACTCCTGTTCGACTTTTCAGCAAAAAACGCACCGTTTCAATCAATGCCCAATTCTCTTTATTAAATGCTGACTTCCAGACTCTGCTCCCCAGTCTTCTTCTAATGCACCTTCAAAAGGATATTTAAAACATTTCGTTTTCCTTGCTTAAGTTTTAGATTTTCCCAGGCAGCTCAGAATTTAATTCCAGGCTGGTTCACTGGTTCATTACCAGGTGCTACAACTGATAAGATCACACATTCTCCACTACACAGGGAATACCAAATGCTCCCCCAGTGCTTAAAACAATCACTTTCCTTTTCTGTAAAAATATCTCAAACTCCATCTTCTATCCCAGTAGTCTTTGAATAAGAAACAAATCACCCACAAATGGAAATGCATCAGTACTCATCCCTGCAGAATTCCTCTGCATTTTGAAGAACATCAACGCTACCACATGCTGCACTTCAACACCAAAGGGAGAAACCTCCCTGCTTTTCCAGACTATTTCCTACTTTTAAACATACACAATCAGTTTAGGAATTGTTTTTAAACTGCCTTTGAAAATTAGTGGTTTGATGAGATTTATGTTATTTTTCTTTTTTTTTTTTTTTCTCTACAAATATTTCCAACAAATAAATAAACCAGGCACACATGAATTGAAATAAGAGATGATTTATCCCTTTGCAAATATCACACCTTAAGAAGCCACTAAGTTAATAAAGTTTAAGAAAAGTTTAGACAAATTATTTGTCAGGTCAGCTGATGTAGCCAATATATAAGTCAAGAACAGACAGTCAAACGACAGACTAGACTCTTTTCCCAGTTTTTATGCCCTCAGAAACCAAGGGAGAAGCACTTTATAGCATTCCCAAACTACACCTATAGATCTGCAAAGAAAGCAAGGCTGGGTGCTTCCCTCCAGTCACCACCTCAACTGAAAGTCACTGTGAACATGCAGCAGAACACTCATGCTAACAGAGGAGCTTTTTTTCTTTCCTAATACACAATAACTATTATATTTCTATGTTATATATATAGTGTACACATCAAAAAAGTTAAAAATCTTGTTTTAGAGACTATTTACCTGCCTACCTTCATGGTATCAGCAACTTTCCTTACTCCATTTCTACCACTGTGTCCTTCTTAGTGATTACCTATCACCTGAAAATCTAAGGGTCTGTTGGACTGGAAATTATCACCCAGTATTTTTCTGTTAGCAAAGGAGTAAACACTTATAAGACTGATATGAAGAAAAAACAGCATTGAACTTTTCTCTTATGTATCCAACTATCTTGCTTTTATACTCAACAGCTCACCAGCAGGCACCATCTGAACACACCTCCTGAAACAGCAGACTTCATCAGAGAAAAAAGAAAAACAAACAAACAAACTTTTAACTTGGAATTGCTTATCACTTTAAAAAAAAGATTGCAACATTAACAGTCTGCAATAAATGGGGTAAAACTCCTTCCCAGATGATTAAATACATTTCACAACATAGCTAGTTTAATGTTTTGGTTTTGGTTTTTTTTAATCAAGACAAGGTTTTTGACTGAATTGGGTTTGATAAGGCAGTACAGACCTTTTCATATTAGTCTGAACGGATGAATTCAAGAACTGTGATGATCATCCTTCACTAACTACTCACATGACATACACATAGCAACATCACGTCAATTTATTGTTCATAAATTGTTAAACAGAGCTCTTCACATGAAAGATATTCAAGAACTTCCTCCTCCTTGGGGTGGATAAATTGCAGCTCTACAGCAGAGCTACCCAACTACCCTTAACTGTTCCATTTACATTTCTTTCCCCGAGTTATTTCGTAAGCTGAAAATGGTATGTCCTGTGAAACTGAGGGGAAAAGGTCACTAGCAAAAGCACACCAAGTGTAATACATCATACCATTTAAAAGTTTTAATTAACATGTCTAAGCTTTGCTAAGATTACTAAAGACCCACCAAAAAAAAAAAACGAACCAAAAAAACCCCCAAACGGTAATATTTAAGGCAATTGAAGACATTTCTAGTCTACTGTTACAGTCAAAAAGAAAACATCCCTGTGTGATACTGGCACAAGTTTTCAGTCCTTAGCTGGGAGACAAGTGCTGCCTTCTCAGGGACCCAGCCTCCCACTTCAGCATCCCCTGAAGATGTAACCAAACGTGAAGCTGTTTATTCCACAAGACCAGAGATTTTAAGTTTCAAATTACTTAATAAGGGAGGGCGGGGGAAGAAGCAGCCAAAAACATCTTACTCCTATCACTACTAAAGTAAAGTAATACAGACTTACTTGCTGAGAAGAAATACACCAGTAAACTAAACACACACTTTCTCTTTGCCAATCAAAATATTCTAAAATCTGGAGTATGCAGATCCAGACTAAATTATTGAATTCACAAACATTACTTAGATCAGACTTTAGCGTAAAGAAGAGGCAAACCTGGCAAAGGAGATTACATCAATGCTTTATAAAAAAAGCAAGTGTTTTATTCTTTAATGCAGTCCTACAGACAGAGAACACAGAATTGGCTACAATTAGGTCAGCATGCAGCATCACTAAGAAATCTGGATATTTTACATTTAAGAACACTAAAAAAAGTAGAAGCACCTTCTATATGATCACAGACTCACTTAAATATTTCAAAGTATTTTCAAAGAACAAACATTTGCTATGAGAATACACCTAATGCACTGAAAGCTTCATCTGTTGCATTCAAAAAAAGAGAACAGACCATTTAGAAAGAAGTTATGGATAATAAAAAATATACATCAAGATCACATTTTAAGACATTATAAAATACTTTCAAAAGTTTTACCCATTTTTGCTGCAGGTAACCTGAAGCTTTAACAGAAAAAACAAAGAGTCAGAATAAAGGTATGCAAACGAAATGTTTCTCTCATTAATATATTACCTTTCTTTGACTGTAGATATCTCACAGCCCTTATCAAAGTAGGCCAGATCCGTTTCATTTCCCTAAGGTTAAGCTGGTGAACAGTATACAGAGTATTCATCAACTAAGGAATGGTCACCATTCGGCGACAAATATAGCACAAGCTAGTTCTCATCTGTCCTATTTTTTTTTCCCTGGTTTTTTTTTTTGGAGGCTGAGATGTAGCTTTTTCTAGAAATCACCACAACTGGCAGCCACGAAGATGCTGGTGCCTTTGTCCTCTTATGCAACTCCTGGTGTCCCCCTTCTCCCCCCAACAGGAATAAAGAGAGATGACACGGCTGTTCTCTGTTCCGGGGCAGAGGAGGCTGGATAAGCAATCCTCCCTGAAGTTATGTTCTGAGAACACTTCACAGGCAACCAGGGGAAGAGGGAGGGATTGTTTTTCATTCATTTTAGTTGGTGGAGTGGGTGTGGGGGGAGAATCAATACCTTTTATCATGGCCCAATGTAGCCATCTTCTGCAAGAAGCAGCGAGCCCTGCTGCAGTCATCCTCTGGTGCTGGAGCAGGAGGAAGGAAACTGATATCCCCAGTACTAACCAGCTTTAACAACAGATGGTAACAACTTGCTTTTTCTTTCAAAAGATTTTTCTTCCTGATTTTTGAAAGTTACTCGCTGGGGAGTACCTTCATTCTGACCCTCAGAATAGCCCAAGGAGATTAATCCCAATTTCATGTAACACTTTATCCAGTTTATAACACACAGCAGTAAGCATCACTATTACTGATGGCAGGGGGGTTGGAACTGGATGATCTTTAAGGTCCTTTCCAATCCAAACCATTCTATGATTACCCCTTCCTAGTAAACAAGTATTAGTAAAAGCAAAGCACAACTTTATTTTAGCTTTGTTTCCAGCTACTGTTACTCACTGGTTTATTAACTATTACTCCCCAGTGAGCTGACAGATTCTGAACTTCATGAGACATTACCAGCATAGGGTGTCCAAGTCTTGTGATTTCTTCTTCTAGGGTTATTTCTACTCTATGTGCTACTATAACCTGTCAATGTGTGGCAAATCCTAGTTTAGCCTGAACAGTTCAGCAAGGTCCAGAAAGCATGCCAGACAAAGACAGGGTTAAACACTCCTTCGTGTCTCCTCCAAATAATGAGACAATAAAATTTCTAAGTAAATTTACTGTCACTTTTTCTAAGACAAGTAATTATCAGCTATGCCACCAACTCCTTAGTTCAGATACGTATCCCCTGAACTTCTGAAGCAACTGCCTCTGTCTGCGATCCAAGATCACGGTGACGCAATACTTCACCGCCAGTTTCTCTTCCAAAAAAGAAAGTACATTGAAATGAAAGTGAACACAAGGAAAGTTATGCTTACAATCAGCAACACTCAACCTTTTACAGTTGTTTTCCATCTAAGGAAGATTTGATTCTTTAGCTTCTAACAGAATTTCAAGCTTTATCCCTGCACTGTAGCTTCATATACACACTCCCACATGAAACACCAACATACAAATACCTTCTAGATTATAATAGAGTAAATATCTCAGGGATATTTATAATGTTATAAATGTCTTGGAGTGCAAGTTAAAATAATCATGTGAACGAGTTTCACATTTACATCTAACTATTGTAAAGCCTCAATTTCAAGTCAAACCCTCTCACTGTAACACATGCATGCTTTGTGGGTAGTTATTGTCTCTTTTTGGGGGGGTGAGAAGGGGTGGCAACTTCTAAGACATCGAGTAAAAAGATGTCAAGTCTTCCACTGTAAACACCACCTACCATCAGCAACTTAAAAACTAGTTCTCCCAAAAGGTGAAGTGAAAGCAGAATTACATTCACAGTGGTTCCAAACATACAAAGATCAAAAACAAAGCCCTCAGATCCTCACATCAGTGGAAGTAAAAACCAAACAGCTCAAGCAGGGCTCTTTCATTTCAAATCATTGTGAAAAGGAAAGGAAAGGAGAAAAAAAATAAATAATAAAAGAAAAGCATTACAGCTGTCAGGTGAAAGAAGATCCTGCGGACACTTTGCATTATTAGCGCATGACCAGAATAAAAATGGTTTATTTTTTAGCTTTGCTGCTTTTTTTTCCTCTTTGAAAGGATAAAAAAAATAGACCCACAGGTGGTAAAACATTAAATTAAGGGGGCGGGGAAAAGAAATATTAAAAAAATAAATTAGTAAAAAAAAAAATAATAATTTAAAAAGAGAGGCACGTGTACCTTTAGC
>NW_010336411.1:0-18171 GCF_000700745.2 Antrostomus carolinensis
ATGACTTCAGCCAGCTCCTTCAACACCCACGGGTGCATCCCATCTGAACCCATAGATTTATGGATGTCCAGATTGCTTAATTGGTCCATAACCCAGTCCTCATCCACCAAGGCAAACAGAAACACATAAACTGTTCAGTGTACATTAACATCAACATACCTGAAGAGGAAAAGTGATAGAGAGCTTGGAGGTGGTGGTGTTGTGTGGGGGTTTTTTGGGCGTGTGTGTGGGTGGAGGTGTGTATGTACTTCATCAGCAATATAATTGTTGATTATTAATGATAACTTAATAAGAGATTTTATTGCACTGCAAATGGCAAAATCATCTGTTACGAACAAAATCAGTATTACATTATTTTATGGAGACATTTTAGTAACTCTGTAGTTAGCCTTCTAATAGCTTACTTACCTTTCAATTATTCTGTGATTTTTTTTTTATCAGATACTAGATGCTGCTGTTATACATCTGGCTTTTATCCAGAATGAAATAAATTTATTTTTAAAAAGGAAAATTTCATAAAAAGTTTAAGGTTTAGGAAAATAAATGGGCTATTGGACAAACTGTAATCCAGCTTTGACAGGTAGCCTGTCAAACATTATATTGTAAATGCTTTGCAGTAGAAATTGTGTGTTCAGTTCCTAGGATGATGCTGTCTCTGGATTCCAGATCAGAGCCTCTAGGCATTGCAATAGTATAATGAGGAATCTATTTCCTAGATTCCATTATATATTAAGTGTTGACAATACTGAATACTTACTTTCATAAATATGGAAACTACCACCAACCCATTTGGACTTTTTGCAGCTTCTGTGACATTTGTATACAGCTCATGGTTATAGTGGATTAGTTGAACCTAGAAAACAGGGAAGGGAAAGATTACAGTTACAGTAGCATACCATACCGTACACTGTTTGCAAATATTCTCTATACATCAGTTGGTTTGCAGTAGGACCCCACCTATGCTTAGGATATTTTCTAACAGTGTGATTTTTCAGAGGTTTGCAGCATGCATGATTTTAATAATTTCAATCACCATTTGGCTCCAACTGGCACAGCACCAGCATGTTTTCTTCTAAATTGCCAGTAAGTGAATTTACCCACATCAAGTTATGGAATTGCACCACAGGGGTTGACATCATTTCCCTGTTGCAACAGGGCATCAAGTAATCTGTACTTTTCAGCCTCAAGCCAAACACTGAGGAAACAGGGGTTGAAATATTTGAAGAAATATATGGGATATGGGTTTGAAATAGTTTAAACCAGCACTTGTAGAATTCAAAATACTAATATTCATTGGCCCTAGATTTTACAAACTTGGTTACAAAAACTCCTACAGTTAGGCACTTACTGTATTATTGTTAACCACGTTCTCCTTAGCTCCTAGAATTACTTTCTGCTTTTCAGTTTTATGACTTGCTGGAACTTTTAAATTATGAAGGCATAATTCATCTCTCTTCCTGTATATGTAAATGTCTTACCAAGAACAATGGTATTTGATTTGTCTGGGATCACTGGACACTGTTACCATTTATATTGCAATTTATAGCCTCACTTGTTTAAAAAAAAGATGAAAAACTTTAATGAACTTGTGAGACAGTTTAGTACTTCTAAGAAGTTGAAAGGCTAGTTAGCTTTATTTGGCCTAAAGATATCTTAGTTTTCAGATGTCAAAAAAGTAAGGTAATTGTTCTGGCATCTTCACAATTGCAGCAGCCTGATGTTTGTATTTAAAAATCAAGTATGTCTTCCATGTGCTGGCATAAATCTAAAGCATGTCCACTAAAATTTCTGGACTTAGATACTGTGAACAAGATCAGTATTAACTTGATCTATGTGTGGTAGTCTTTTTAACTGTATAAATGGCTAAAGGCTAGTACTGCTAGTAAAGAAATGTCATCATAGTGTGCCTTCTATGTTTATAATCAGGAAAAAAAAATCCCAATTAATGTGTAAACTGCACCATTGCTATCTCTGTCTATAATAAGTTGAGAAATAAATGATGCATCCAAACTCTAGGAGTGTTCTGAGAGTTCTATTTCCTATACTCTGCCCTGACTTCAAAATGTATTCTTGTTATAAGTAAATTAATTGGATTCTTATGGGCTATCCTAATGGAAAAATCCACCAAGAATTGTACTCCCTCCACCCCACCCAAATCCCTTAGTGATGCTGGTTTATTGCTTGGACATTGATGTAAAAAGAGTTAGTGGAAATTCTGAAAGGAAAAAGAATATTGCATTAGTAGGATTAGAAGGTCTTTGGCACATAGCTTTACTATTTACAGCTAATGGTTCACAGACCAAAAAAATAAGGTGAGGGTCAAATTTACTGCTGTAATGTGTTAATTCAGTTACTTTTGTCCTGTCTGCACTAGGAACTATTGGTTGACCTTTTTACACTTCACACAGCAGGCATTTTTTAAGGCAAACAAACAAACCAAACTGGAACGAAAAATTAAAAATGTCAAAGTAGCCAATGAAGTCATCTACTAAATCCTGACAGCTAGAAAGCAGGATGAGTGCAATATGTTTTCTGAAGGTCTTGTAAAGAATTAATGAGAGCATTTACTCTACAGCACGTAGAGGTTATAGGCTCATTAGTCATCACTTTGTGGTACTACTGAACTTTGATAACATAATGGTTCTGGGGACTGTGCGCTCACTGAAATTTTCAGGCTTAGTAATGTATTTATCTTTTTATGTACAACCATTCACTCTGGCAGCCAAACTAACTTGTGAATTGTTAAAGAAATCGGTGATGAAATGTGCTTTAGACTAGAATTCCTTCTGTACGTAGTCCCAGGTTAACAATGACTTAGATTAATTTAGTTTATCTAACCAACCAAAATGTCTAGTGCAGGAATGGGTAAAAGGAAGGACCAAATTCTCCTTCCACCCATGGAAGCCCTGAGTCAATGTCAAACTCCCAGGTTTATTGATGGGGCTTACAGAAATAAAACTGATGAAATATACATGACCACATTTAGGGCATTTGTCCCAGAGTCACTGTAAGGAACCCACTGTCCAGTGCAGTTCTTGTCTTGCATAACACATTATATTGCAGTGACTGATATGGGTCCCAGCTCTGTTGGAGACCTCTCTTGACGTCAGAAAGAGACACAATTCACTCTGTGCAAAACTCACACCCAAACTGCAGACAATCCACAGGTATTTGTGGGAATGAGTTAACAGACTCAAATGGATTAGCAATTAGAATAGTTATTTCCTTTACTGATCTATAAATGATCTCTCCATCCCATACTGCACTGTCTTTACAATAAAAGTACTTGTCTGAACTTTGGCATTCTTTACCAGTCCTTTCAAGTGGCTTACATTTCAAGTTTCCCCATTCCTGCAGGTTTGTATGCCTCTGCCCCATTCCGCCTTTCCTTATCACATCTCAGTTTGGTAATGAACTGTTTTGGAGAGTGTGCTTGAGAAATCTTGCCTCACTATATTTGAAAAGATCCCTTTGCCTTGCTATGCATTATTGTTTCTCAAAGATCCCTGTGCTGAATGAAGACAGAATTTTCTTCTTTTGAAACCTGTCACTTTCTCTGTTAGAGTTGTACCCTTCTTCCTTGCACCCAAATTAATTTTAAAGCTGTTTCCATGGCACCATGGTTAAATTAATTAGGTTCTTCTTGTTTAAAAAAAGATTGACCATGTAAGGAGACATCATTTTCAAAGTTTCTCATATGGAACAGACTAATTTAGAAAGGTACAAATGAATAAAGATGTCTTAGAGAATATTACATGCAAGATAGAAGTTTGAATTCCTTATTAAATTCCTTCTTTCTTGCCCTTTTTGAAGATTGGAGTGACAAATAATTTCTTTAAAGTTGCCTGAAATACCTGTAATCTTACAGTCTGTATTAAATATTACTAGGGTCTTCCATGAAGGTTGAGCTGCATGTAATTCAAATTGCTCTTATGTGAAAATCTCATTTTTTCAAATGATGACATTGTATTGAAAACAAAGCACAACAAGAGCAAACTTGCGATGCTGAAAGTACGCTTTGGTTCTAGTTTGAGTTTCAGGGCTCAAACACAATACAGAATCTTGTTATAAGCTATTGATTTTCTTTGGAAGATTCCCCCTTTAAGATTAATTTGCCGCAGAACAACTGATAGCTCTTTGTTTTCCTCAAGCTATAGAAGTTCTATTTTTAGGGAGAAAGGGAGAAATAAGATTAATTACTCTTTTACCTGATGAAAATCCAGCACATGCCCTTGTTCCATCACCCAAGAATGTGCACTGAACCAGGAGCAGACACAGCACTTCTTAGATGCCTGAGGTTGGTGGTGTTGGGAATGTCAGCGGGAGCTGATGATGGTACCTTAGGGGTAATCTACTGAGCACGTTCTCCTCAGCCTGAATGGCTGTGCCTTTGGGGCAAAATAATATAGATGGGCTGATATTACAGCTCATGTTCTGGCCACTGTGGGGAAAACATCTAATTCCCTTTCCCAAAACATGCTTGTGTGTTTATAATGGTAATAACCTATTCCTTGCTGTACTTTGATAAAGCTCAGCCCTGTACTCATATTATTGTACTGGTTGTCCTCTGCAATGTGTTTTGCCATTTTTCTTGATCCTTCAGCCAGATGAAATGTGCATCTTTGGGCAGAGCTAGTAGCAGAGTATTTTCTGTGTAGCATTTGACCAAGGCTCTTTGGCTAAGCAAAAGGAGGTAGTTTTGTGTCGATGGTTGTGGATGCCAAAACTTCCAAGGACTCTTTTCAGCAATCTTTTAGAAATTTTTTAACCTGGACAAAAACCTTCTGTGAATTACACAGCTCTCATCTAGTGTGCAAACATATCCCTCTTATAAGCATTAGATCACTGTGAGATGTTCTGCTCCAGTGAGACATGGAGAAGTATGAAACTGAGGGAATTTAGAGTATCACAATACTTTATGCACAAATGTTTCCACGGTCCTTTTGGGAGTAATGGAATACTCTTTATTCTCACTTAGAAGTGTTATAATTGAGAACATAAACATTTTGATTTGTAAACGACAAGGGATCTAAACCAAGAAGTGAATGGCAGCAGGGAACAGCTTATCTGTAACTATAATATTTGCATTATGCTGCGCTACCTGATAAACTGTTGGGATACCTGATTGAGAGTAAGCACAAAGCGTGTTTCCCACACAGCAGGGAACAAAAGCAAATGAAATTACTCAAGAAGACAAGTTAAATGTTTGTTTTGGTTCAGGGTCCTTGTAAGAAGTGGCTAAGATCTCATTAAGGGGGGGAAAAAAATACATTTTTATTTATCCAAAGTTTAGTAAAAACAGTAAAAGAAACCATGAAATGTTAAGATCTCCCAAGGTAGAATTACCCACGTACTTATTAATTAATCTATAGATATACCTGTCTCTTATTTTTTATGTATAAGCCTACAGCAGTGAGGTATTCTTACACTGTTAGTAAATTGGTAAAATGAATTCTGCATGACCACCCATACTTCCAGCAGTTTACTTAGCATTTTATCAAACTACTATTCATTTAAGATTAAAATCAGTTAAAAAGATTAACTTAGTTTAATATAACAAAGGAGAAATGCAAAAACATTTGTATGAAATGATTTTATATCTCTGACTCTTTGATGTTCTCTCTACTATTAAACCTGAAATTCTTTAGCCTGTTGCTGACAAAAGTGGTTTCTGGGTATTTTAATGCTTTTGACAGTTATTTTGTGATTTAAAAGAAATGCTTATAAAACATTGGTTTAATAGAAAGGCTTGTCATCCATATATAGCAATATGCCAGCACGTGTATCCTTGATAGATAAAAAAGATTTTAATTCTTTTTTACTTAAAAGAATAAGAGTAAGAATGCAAGGAACTTGTTTTTCTTCCTGTTTCTGAGCAGAAAGCTGGACAAAAGCATGTGCAGAGAAATGCAATTATGCACCACGCTGTAAAATGGAAATGTGGTCAAGGGTTAACTGTCCTTGGCTTCAAAAATCTACTTTTACTACAAATAATGATGTGCTAGGAATTAGCATGTACACTGCAAATGGTGTCTAACACTTCATTAGACCAGTTGGTAACAAGACTGACTGGCAATACCTCTGTTCAACAAGTAGTTTTCAACAGTGAGCTTTATCTAGGATTCCTTGGTGAGTAGTTAATGCTGTGTGTTATTTTCAGTATATATCATACATCATGACTCTAAAAAAAAAAAAAGTGGCATTGTCTTTTAAGCATCTACAGGACTACAGTAAAAAGTACAAATTACTAGTTTAAGAGGTCAGATTGGCTGTGCATGTCTCAGAATTTGGTATTAGGACTTTTCACCTTTGTGCCAACACCAAAAATTAAGTAAATGATAATGTGAAGAAACAAATATGAAAGGCAATGGATTCCTGCCATCCAAATTCTGCCAGAACTGTTGCAAGTGTCACAATCATTTGTACTCTCTTCCAGATAGTATGAAACACAATGAAGGAAAAATCCAAATTGAGCCCCAGAGGTACATAGATGTGTCTGTGATGCTGGTTGCTGTGTGACTTCAGGACAGTTTTTGACAGGGTGGTCACTGCTGAAGCCTTCCGCTGCCGACTACTCTAAACAGGGTACTTTTGGGTGACCTGCTGGTCAACCACTCTTGTCTTTCATTGTTAGCAGATGAGCAAGAGCTGGGTAAACATAAATAAATGAGTGTTCTGCAATTCACTTTGTGAGAGGATCAAAGTAAAGTCTTAGACTCAAATGTTTAATATTGATTATGTCTTGGCTGATGCAAAATTTCTTTGCAAGCTGTAATTTGGCACTGACCCAATCTATCATCTATGAAAGTTACATCTTAAGAGAGAATAGGGGTAATGTAGGAAAAAAGGCTATTAGATGAGCCTATCATCATTTCTGGATTTGTCCAGGATTTTCTGACTAAATACTACATTTAAATTGTTTTCTCATTTTAAATACAGCAGATGCTGATACACCGTGATGATGAGTTCAGTATAAACACTCCATTTGGGAGATTCAATTATATAATGTTGCTCTGAATTTCTGGGAGAATTCTGTACTTTAGCAATCAGTCCAGAAAGCAGCAGAAAACAGTTCCTGCAAGTCAAAAATATGGTGAAGTACAACTGATGCTATTTTTGTTTTTCACTGTGTTACCCTGAGACACTGAGTCAGTAGTGACACATGTGCAAGGTCACTAAACGGTGTGACAGAGATGCATTAACAGGTCAAGCCTTCTCTAGCAACATGTGATGCCACTACAGCTCTCAGTCTGCCTTGCCAAAGTACCATCTGCAGCTACATTTCTGTTCAAAGGGTGGGCATGATAGGCAAGAGCAGACAGAGAAATATAAGACTTATAAATAAAAGAATGAGCAAAAAAAAATAATAGAATTTGGGCTAGTGAAAAATCTAGTTGTTAATCTAGGCCTTATCCTGTTTGTCCTCATTTTATAATCTAGTAGGAAAAAAAATGGTCAAGCTTAATATACTAGATATTAACTAACAAGCAAATAGAAGGTTAGTATTAAGATTACAAACCAGAAGCAGAAATAAGGCAATTACCAGATTTACCTGCTCCTCCTGAGTACACAAGTATATTGACAAATTTAAGAATATAATTTTTGCCACGGAAAACAAAAAAAAACGAAGCATGGGATTCTATATTCTTAAAATGACAATGAGGTATGTGTATATGAGGAAAGCAGAGAGTAACATTGGGGATATATTTTAAGAAGCTACTGGTGTGGTCCATCTGAAGTTTGTGGAAGTCCTTGTCCAGCCCATCTGGGCAGCAGCTCCTGTCTGCCCCCGAATGCTCTCTTTTGTTGCCTGATCTCAGCCTAGTACAGGCATCCAGTCTTGTCATTACTGCTCCTGCCATGGTGCGTGGCTTGGTGACCTCTCCTTCCCCTGCTGACAGGTGTAAGATGGGACAACTTGGCAGAGGATATGTGGAAATTGGCTGTTCTTGCAGAGAGTAGGGGAAGAAAGGGAGGTGGTCTGCTTGTCCTTTGGGAAGAGAAAGTGGTGCATAAACCTGGAGGATGGACATATGTACTTGGTGAGATAAAACTTTCTGTTTAAAAGCAATGGAGTTGCACAATATTAATGGTATATCCAGTGAAAGTTAAAAGTGAAAACACAGTTTCACGGGATCTTCCTGAATGATTTATTGACATACGCTTTTCTCTCAAGAGCCTCCTTCCCCTTTAGTGATTGGGTTGCTCACCTATGACTTAAGAAAATTGTGTTCGACTCTTTCTCTGCCCTTAAGCAAATCTTCCTACCCTTTCTGCCCAGCTTGTCATCTCTGCCATGGGAATAGCTGTGCTTCTCCAGTAACAATGTTGTGAGATGCTCAGATGTAACATTAACAGTGTTGGGGGAAGGATCTAGATAATGAATGTCATGTTATGAAGTTCAATTTGTGTTATTGATCTGTGACAATTTGTGACACAACATCCATCAAAGGTGTAAAAAGAAGCTCAGAATACAAATAGTTTTGGCAGGAGATTGTAGGACACTTGGATTTTCAGCAACTTAAAGAGTGATAACAGGGAAACATTTAAAGCCTGATAAAAGAAGAAAATAATTTGAAATGAATATAATTGCTAGTGATCGTAGTGTTAAATCTCTGAATATAAGTTGAGGGCTCAAACACAGACAAGTCTGAGAAAGCCCAGCTTGACTCAAAATAGCCAAAAGCATTTCTGGAATGAATGTTTTAATTGAATTATGAAAGGGTTTTTAGGATATTAATGCTGTAGTAGATGAGATGGTACATTACAGAGTCAAATTTTCAGAAATCATTTGAAGAAATTTCACACCAGGATTTCCTGTTTAAAGGTGTGGAGTCAGAGTCTGAGAGGAAAGAAGGCATGGATCTACCCTGCAGGCAGAAAATAAGGGGGTTTCTTGTTTAAGAATATCCCGGAAGCTTCTTCGCAAGCTAAAGAAAGTCCAACTGCCTTTTGTTTACGTAAATGACATAAGAGACAGTTTCACATTTGGAGATTAAATCGTAAGTTTGAAGTTGAGAAATAATGAGCACAGTCAAAACAAGAGGACATGAATTATCTAAGAATATGAGATAGTACAGCTTAAGGCAGACAGCTATAAAATTATCTTGTTTCTAAATGAATTGAGTGGCATTATACTCAGTAGGAAAGATAACTGGCACTTATAACTGGCTTAGTTATGACTTTTCTTTTATAAAGTAAGCCTTTTAGATCTATCTGAAGATTTGGTGAAAGAGAGTAGGTTATTAGCAAAGACTACTCAACAAACACAGTACAGCATAAATTAAAAGGGCATGAAATTACACAGAGCAGCATTTGTTTATCATAAGAACACATTCTTCTGGGTACCTTGTAAAGGGCACTGAAAATTGCCACATGGTAAGAGCAGTTCAGTACAGTCACACAACTGCAGATTAGTGCCATTTACAAACAAACGAGGAAGAAGATGCCCAGAGAAGCCTTGCCAGTAGCCTTAATTATACTGTGGTTGGTTGAAGCTCAAGGATTTAACAGTGGTTTTCTTTGGTAAAGGTATTTTCTGCAATTTCCTGTTTTATATCATCCCTCAAAACTGCTTCCCTACATCCACAGCAAATAAATGTATCTGCTTCACATAGACAAGAAAAGAACCCCTCCTCTTCCATTTGTTTCAGAAACTTTCTAATTATATATTTCAGCACAGTAGCAACCTCTTTCCTAACTTATTGGTAATTGTTGCCCAGACTAGCTAAGCACCAACAACCTCTGCTTCACACTTTGTCTTGTCTGTATAACGTGAATGCTTAGAAACAAGAAGCCATCTGAAAAATCCCATCTAAACATTAGGAACTAAAGCTGAGAGTTAGCCTTTGTGAATATGGCCCAAAATTACACTTATTCACAAGGTTTTAAAGTTTAATAAGTGAAGGTCAGTGAAAAATAATTAAAATCAATTGCAACTCCAAGAGAAATATGGTACCTCCCACTTCTCTGTGGGCTGTTTGAGCAGTGTGATGTGAATATTAAATGGACAAAAGGGTGAAGAAAATCAGTTATGCAGCCAGCCTCATTGTAAAAAAGTGAACAGTGCTTCAGAGGGTGAAGCCATGGTGCATCATCTCTAACCTTAAAAGCAGATCTGCCTAATGGGATTTGAGGTCTGTGGAATGGAGGTTCTTGAGCAGAGAGTGCTTTGAGTGTCCTGTGTGTGAATGTTTGTGATACAATCTGGCTCATTATGAATCCAGAATCTTTTAACTGGTAATTCAGCTCTTCACTGGAAAGGGTGGTGAATGTAGCAACAGCAGTTCAGATCAGCAATACAAGTGTTTTACAAGTCTGTCTTTAAAACATAGATGAGTCCAGAGTCCCTTTAGTACCCAAACTATGCCTCTTGGACACGATGGTGGTGAAAGGGCAGCAGTAAAGTCACACTTGCAATTTGTATAGGCGTGCTTTCTACATCAGATAACAGAAGTTAAAGACTTTTCCCCCCAACAGAAAACACAGTCTATATTAATTTGCAGGTTAACCTATGTAGCTGAATTGCTGAAAATACTGCCATGGAAATACCCGAAATTCCAAAAAGAGATTTTCCCTTAATGAAAGAAAACCAAGGAATGTGCTATGCTCCAAAATGCTGAACTCCTGAAAAAATCTTTAGTCTACTGGACTTTCTGCAATTAGAAAAGGTGAATTTGGGTGATAACTCAATTGAAAGTCTTTAAAGTTAGTTTTGTCCATGTGCTAAATTATTTTCAGCTGTCAGAAAGCCTGGCCTCAGACAAGCTGTGAAAGCAACTCCTTATTCTCGCTGGCAAAGGGCCTTCAAAATGTTTCTGTGACTGCCATGCAAATATCACACAATATTTATTTCTTGATGCTTCCAGTTCCCACTAGAAGAGCTATAGCCTCCTGAAATACTAACTGAACAGGGACCTGCAGTGTCACTTCCAAGGGGGAGTAATGTCTGAGTGAAGAGAGGGACTGTGAAAGGTTCAGCTGCAGCTCTGCAGAAACTGCCCCCCCAGCACTATTGCCTTGAGCAGCACTACTGATGGTCAGTGAGGAGGAGAGGCAGAGAGCAGGAGATGGTGCCTGCTCCTCTCCCATCCCAGACAGCAGCCACCTCCAGCTGCCAAAACACCCCTGGGAGGATGGTTGAGAGACTGAATCGTGGGTCCTGCTTTTCCCACATAGTTAGGAAGCTGTGTGCTCACAGTCTGGGCTGTGGCACGTACCGTGGTTAGCTGTGAATTCATGCCAATCTCATAAAATCATGCAAATATTTAAGAATGTTGGTGCCCAGTGACTGGAATGGTATTGTTCTTTGTTAGATGCACAAGAAAAGATCATTTAATACAAGCTATGTCTCCTGTGGGTTTTGTCTTATTTTTCCCTCGTGAAATTACTATTCACAAATTTGACCAGCTGTAGTTTCTTCAGTTGTGCCTAATGTGCCTGTCACCTCTTCCTTTATTTAATTTCTTTGTTATGTACGTTATCCTGTGGTATGGCTCTTGCACAGCGAAAGAGAACCTTTCACTTAGTGCAAAGATGAAATGGAGCTGAAAATTACAGCAGATAAAAATCCTGCTCTTTGAACTGAAATCAATCCTTTGAACTGTAATGTTAAGAACTTCTCAACCAAAACAGACACCTAAATGAAGATAATGTTGACTCTCTATTTACTTTATTACTTTGTAAAGCTTGCATCATTAAGTGTAGATTTTATTTCATTACACTGCAGTAAACAATTTGTTGTGGAGATATGATGGTTTGTAATGTCTGTAGGCAAAGTTGCATTACACTCTAATTGCAGATAGTGCTGTCTTTAGGTTTTGAGTTATGGAGGAACACTGTAATTATCCTATTACCTTGCTAAAACACCTAATTAATTGTCAATGATGTGAAAATCTGAGAACTTACACGTGAGAAATTCTAATATGAATGCTGCTACTATTTTTTTCATTGACACTTTAACAATATCAATTTGCTAGGCTGTTGTGAGGAAAGGTTCCCATAGAAAATTATGGCAATGAGGACTGCGTATCACTAAAATGATATCTAACAAAAAATTGGTTTCGGATTGTGTAGTATATATGCAAAGTATGTGTTTACTTTTATAATTCATTTAAATCTATATTATTAAGTTTTACTGCATAGCAAATTATGTGCTACTATTACTCTAGCCTTTGCAAAGCCCATCATTGCAACTTTAAAGGGAGACACATAGAAAAAAAAATAAAGGAAAAAGCTTGTTCTTCCTACTTAAAAAAAAAAAAAAGTCATTGAACTGTGAGACCAGCTTTAAGTCAGAATCGTGTCTCTGGTGTTTCCTGATCTCCTCAAGAAAAGAAGTTCCTGAATTCTATTAAAAATTGCTAGTTTCTCAGCAAACAGTGTGAAGAGTTTTTCCTGGCAGAAAGGTTTTAATAATTAAAATTAGTCAATACTGAAGGTGCAGGAGATTATTTGATCTTGTTCAGAAACTGGCACTTTCCAGAAGAGGGGGAAAAAAAAAGCAATCTCTCTAGTAAATAACTTTGTGCAGAACTGGGAGTCAAGTAGAAAAAAATTGCTGCAGAAGAAAAGAGGGCAACTCACTAGGGAAATAGGTTTGCTCAAAATAATTGTGAGTTTGAACATCAAGGTTGAGATTTTTAGGATGCTTCCAGAAAAAAAAAATCTGTAAGACTCTCAGGATGAGATGTAAAAATGCATTTGTTAGTACTTCAGGGCATTACATCTCTCAACACATTATATAAAGCTGCTGTTGGCTATTCTGCTCCAGTCCAAATTTCAATTTGTCTACTTTCCCCCTGTAATTTCAACTAAGCTTAGCTGTTCCATCAAGTCATTCCATACTTCTACACAGAATTGAGGATACCCACCTTCACTTAATACATTTAAATTTTGCTCCAATAGCCCCTTGTCAACTTTGGTTACTGCCAGCAGATGAAAAGATGAAATCAGAAGCTCGCTAGTGAATGCACGTGCCCAGCATGGACTGGATCCCTTCTGAGCCATGCGCTTTCTCAGAATTTCCTACAGTGATGCCTGTGCCACCTCAGTCCGTGACATGTTCCTTGCCCATATTCAGACCTATATATTCCCCTGCTTTTACGAACACTGAACCTCTCCTCTGTCCTTTTCTGTCCTGTTTCTTCCTGTCACTTGAAATCTGTCATTCTTCTAATGCTAGCACTGCTATCCAGCTGTGCCATTCCTCACTATGCATTTCCTAGAGAAACAAAATGCTCCTTAAATATACCCCAGTTTCCTTTCGCAGTGGTGGTCAGAGGTTAGTGAATATATGTCTGAAACCAGACTGCTGCTTTTTCAAGGGGCCAGCACAGTGGGAAAGGGCAGCACTGCTGCTCTGCTGTCTACATCATTCCAAGGATGACACAGGTTGCTCTTGCAAGTGTTTCTGAAAGCGCAGAAAAATAAGTTCAGATGCTCTGGCAGGACACAGTATTTGCACCTTTTCTTTGTAGTGCCAAACTGTGTCTTTGTATTCTGTTTCTTAACTTTGATGTTGCATAATTAAGAGTCACTAAACTTCAGAAATGCAAAAGATCCCAAATGTCACATTAACTTAACTCTGTTTAAAAAAAAAAAATTATTCTACAGCTTTTTATCATACAAGGAAGGCAACATTAATGTACAACCTAAATGTATAGAGTAATGCTGCAATTCAGCAGAATTAATATTGTATATGAAAAAAACCCATTTTTAAAATTATTTTGATTTGTTTGATTCACCCTGTTTGATCTCTTTGTGGCAGATGAGATTGAGAAAGTGGAGAGGGAGGCAAACAAAGATTGTATAGGCAAGCAAATTAATAGATGCATAACCATCTTTTCTGTTCCCACTTCCCAACTTTTGAGCACTAAACTTTTACGTTCTGTAATTTTTTAACAAAGTTTATTCTGTGTTATCTGAAGCACTACAAAGTACATATGCTGTTTTATATATATAAAAAAGATGACGAACTGCTTTTAACAAAATATAGCTGAGAGAACAGACACAGGCTAAATGTGCTCATGCTCTGCGCAGTGATGTTGAAAGTACTGTATTTTTATTTCTAATTAATGATTTGGTGTCATTATTATCTTTTCTAGAACTTTTAAGTTTTTAGCATGGAATAAGAGAACAGAACTTATTTTTTAGCATCTTTCATGCTCCTGCTGCACTTTACAAGTGAAGTATTCAATATCCAGTAGTAGATGGACATCTTGGACTTGGGGCCTGGTCTCTGGCAACCATCACAAATCCTCCTGATATCAAGGGGAGCTTCATGGGTGGAGCAGGAACAAGGTGTTATGCTGGCCTAGATCGGCAACAGCTTGCTCACAGCTCTGTGCGGTTTTACTCACTCATACTTACGCTGTTCTCGGCCGACTGAAAGTCTGGTGAATAAACAATTTAATAATGGATAAAAATAGATCTGCTTTAACAACGTAATTCCTACTATTTAGAAAGACCCAGATAAAACATGATGGTTCCTTTGGCTGAGGTTCAATTACGGGTCACTATTCCGGAGTAGATGAGAGAATGTTGTGTGAGTGATGCTGTCAAATTGCTCAATTGCCAACGACTTGTGCAGTATCTGCTTGTATTTTCCAGGAACTCTGTTTCAGCAAAGTACTTTCAACCATAAAGGTCCATTTATACTGCAAAAACAAGCTCTAATCTCAGCACAGACAAAACTTTACAGCAATCAAAAGTACAAATGAGGATGCTGCTGCCATAACAAACTCATCTGCAGTCAATGAGCCAAGCAGATCAGACAGGGGCAACCAGCAGCTGGGGTTCTGTCACCTCCCCAGACACTCATTTCCTTCTGGTTCCTCCACTGTTAGTAACAAATGGGGAGAAGGGTAAAACTACAAGCATCAATAAAAGCAAAAAATACCTTAGCAATTCCACAGTACAATCTACCTAAAGCAGGAGCTGCTTCAGAAGGAGGAAAACTTTTCACAAATCTAAACGCCAAAGACATCTTTTTAAGCAACAAAGGAAAAAATTTTTCCCTAGCCAGCTATTAATAGTGGATCATTCATTCAAAACAGCTTAGCATTCAGTTGCTCCTGTTTTTCTCATGTATATACATAAATGTATGTGTACATATACATATATATATATATACACACACACATATATAATTTGTAGCTCTTCCTGGACTGACTATGCTAGAAAAGATGTCTCAAAAACTTGAAAGCTGATGCATCACAGCAGGTCACAGACTGCAGATAGCAAAGGCTTTGCTGTTCCTTCTCAGGTCATTGGTGATAGTTTTACTGTCTGCAGCTGGAAATGTCCACACAGATATACATGGCTTTTTTACTTTTACATATAGTGTCACTGCTTTAAATTAGATTTCCAATATGAATTCAAATTACAAGGGAAGTCTATCCTTGTTTTGCTGTTGTTACTACAGTGCATTTTGTTTTGTAGAAACTGGTAAGGCTCCATTTTCCACACAGAGCAAGTAATGTGTACAAATGTAATGTATGTGTGTGTGTTAGGAATAAATTGCTTTATTTGCTTCATTAACAGCAATTTGTTAAATAGTTATTCAGCTACAGACCTACTGATTTGAATCAGTCGATGTCGCAAAGTTTGAAGACTCAAAATAATTACAAGGTTAAAGAAATCTGAGACTATACATAAAACCCCCTATATATTTAAAGACATTTAAAAAGATATTTACCATATCAGCAGTCCATGAACTTTGAGGATACATCTTTGTAAATTATTTTCACTGCTTCATTGACTTTTAATATTGTCAATGTTTACAGCCTTATTGCAATTCAGAAGAAAGTATTTCGAGATTTATTTAGCTTGGCATATTTATTATACTACAGTCTTCTCTATTTGGTATTGTTTTTATCTGCCTCTTTTGCTATTTTTACATTACAAGTTTGGAACTTGAAAAATTAGTTGGTAAGAGACAGGTTCAGGTATAGATGATAAAAGGTTTTCTGGATGGCAGAATATTGTGCATATATGATGGGAAATTCATGACTGTCCTTTGATCTAGTTGGATGTTGCAGTCTGCACGGTGCAGTGTGTATTGTGGTGATTAACTTTTGCTATAGAAATAACAATGACAAGAGCTGCCTATTTAAGATATCCATCTACCACTCTGAATGAATTTTGAGAAATCAGGTGGCCAAAATTTCTGGGATTTTGAAAACACTATGAAATCTCATGTTCTGGTCTTCATCCTGCCATAGTCTGTTGTCGCGACTGCAGTTGACTTGGCCTCTCTGTCTCAGTCTACTCATTTGTAAAATAATTACAAAATAATTACACTGCAAGGTAATTGATAGTTAATGGGGAACGTGTTAATGATCGTAAAGCATTTGACAAAAAGCATTACAAGGGCCATCATTAGCGTCTGTTGTGAGCAGCTATCAGCAGTTTGGAATATCCAGGGGGACCACGATGTGACCGATTCCAAACACTGGACGTGTCTAAATTGTGTTTTTGGTTCAGGCCCAAATCTAAACAAAACAACCAACTAAAAGGAGACAGATGGTCTCGTCCAGCCTTTCATTGCACTTTTATTTTCCTCCTCATAAACATTAAAGGACAGATTTTCAGCTAATATAAGATGATACAGCTCAGTAATTCTGTTGGTTTTGTAGACTTTTTCTCTTTTTTATTTTTAAATGATGTATGTCTTTAGATTTAATAATGGTCATTCACTTTGAGTTATAAGCTGCCACTTTCAGAGCACAAAATAAGGAATACCATCTAGCAGTACAGAGGTAAAATCGATGTACTTCATGCTACCCAAAGATTGTTTGATGATCACAATCAAAATATTGATGAGTTTACAAGATCATTTGAAAGACAGATGGCATCACAAAACTGATGTGTTCTTCTGTGCTAGAAAAGAATCTGTCTCATTTTAAAATTCTGTTTTCACTCTAATCACTTGGTAATTTCTACAGTATTAGCAATTTCTAGATACTTTATTATTTGGTAATACCTTATGTACATCAAATAAGAAAAAATGAGTGTGAAGTTCACATATAAGACCACAGTGGAGCCAAAACAATTTAAATTTAGATGGATTGAAATATTTTAAATCCTAGGGATTGCATCCTGCTTTCCTTGTATTGTGACCCACTACGTTGTGTTCCCAATAGGAACAACTGCATTGTAAACAGATCCATCTTACTTTATATGTGCTGGTATGCCCATGGTTTCACTTATTTCAATGAGGCTGTTAATCTATATGAAGATTTGTGGGGATAGACCCCAAACGTGCTGCCTGAAAGCTCAGAATTCTAACAAAAGATTTCCAACTTTCTTTGAAGTATTCATCTCCCGTACTGAATGTATCTAAAAAGTAGATATGTATTTTCAAATAGGCCACAGGAAAAAGGCTTTTGGAACTTCAGATTTGATTATTTTTTTTTTTTCTCCTCTTACCATTTTTCCTTTCATCATTTTCCTGGATTTCTAAAAGAAAATCCTATGAGGATGAAACAGACAGACATTCATTAGAATCTGGAAGAATAAGGGTGATTTTTTTTTTTTTTTCTAATTAACTGCCCCAGGGAGTAGCTCTGCCAGTTAGGAGGAAGAACAGTTCCTCTATTGTGCCTTTTGTGACTTAGGAACAGTAGATAGGGAGGCTCTGAGCTACAAATCAAACAGTGAAAATCCTCTTAACTGAACACACCCTTGGGCTTCACACAGAACAAGGCCTTGCAGTAATTATAGGTAGAGCTAGTTGGGATTTTTTTTTTTTTTCCTGAAAGAGGGTTTTGCTGGAAAATGCTTACCTGTCAAAACCAAAGTACCTCATGGAGGGAACTTGATTTCAAAGAAATTTTGCTGAAACACAAGCAGAGGCTAGCAGAAATCTCCCCGATTTCCTGTAGGCTTGTCTTGTGGCTTAGCCAAGAGCCTGGAGACCCGATGTCCTCATCCCTCCAGCTTACCTTACAGTAACTTGTTGGTTTTCCCGTGATGTCCCTCCCCTCAGCAGGGCTGCAAGTGTGTATAGTTTTGTTTGTGGGTACAGGCAGATTGTCAAAGGGACAATCTGGGTACCTAAGGCATGGGAGCTTTAAGGCTCCTCTAGAGCCACCACTCCTAGGGTTAGGCTGTAATTTGCAGCCTTGGATGTGCATGGAAATATTCCCGTCTGCTGCCTCTTTTATGGCA
>NW_010336411.1:18194-28742 GCF_000700745.2 Antrostomus carolinensis
GTCAGGGATGGATTGTACTGTTTAAAACTACAGCAGCACCATTCTCCTGAGCTTATCCATTAGTCACCTCACTGGAAATATCTCGCTGCGACCACTCCTCTGAAGGTAAAACTGGAACAACATGTGCCAAAATCTAGCTTAACTGCAGGTGTAGAATTTGTATTTTGGGTAAAACTGGCTCCACAGGTCAATCACACAATACTCTTTAGAAACAACCCACAAACTCCAAAAGATTTTTACAATGCACAGAATTGGGACCAGAGCTCTGACGCTTTGATTATTAGTTTCTGTGTTTAAAGTGTAGGCATGACCTGCTAAAGGAATGTTTGGTATAGAGTGTTTTAAGTTTCAGCCATGATGGCTTGTTCCGCAAATACTTTATGTATTTTTAATTATGGTATTATTGGTAGTATATTTTTATGATATTTTATTGACCTTTCCATGGTTTTTATGTGATGAGAGCAAGTAATGAGCACAACCCTATCTTCTCTCAAAACACTTGATAGTAGTACGCTTAGTACTAAGAATTATTTTATCCTTTTCTGAATAATCAGATTTCCTTATTTCATGCAAATATGCTAGTTCATCATTTATGCATATTACCATAAGCTTTTCTGTTCTCTCTCTCTCAAAAAAAAGTTTTGTTTCTTGTTTCTTCTGGAGAATTTTAGCAGATCCACAGTTTGAAAGCTATACTCCTCTACTGTTTTATAGAGCAAATTTTAGTGCAGTGAAACATACTGCATTGATAGTTTGGTGGATTGGAGCAGGAGGAAGAAAATTCTGCCTACACAACCTCACCAGGGTATTTCAGACTTTTATGGTATGAAGTAAAAAAGCAGCAAGTAATGTGAATGGGATGGCTGTGCTCTTGTAGCCATGGATGCTGTAAGATTAAGTCCTGTATAAGCACAAAAAATGATGGGCCTCTCGGGACCATACCCACATGCTTTGCTTTGGACATAGACTTCAAAGTATCAGGCTGGGTTGGAGATAACAGTATAGAACTGATAGCTCAGTCCTTGATCACTTTGTGCTTAGACTGTCAGAGGAAATGGGAAAGAAATTGCTAAAGGTGAAAAGAGCAAAAATTCAAATAACAAAATACACCAAATGTATACTGTTCCCACTGAATATGCTTTGAAAAATAAAAATATCTATTTTTTATTCATAGGAATTAGGCATTTAAGAGAATGTGACAGCTGTTTCTGACCAGTCCTACACTGAAGGTTAAGCAGATTAAGACTGTTACCAACTGATTCTGTTATTAGCAGAATTTCCAGGGACTAGATGGCAGTAGCATGTTTATATTTTGATAAGAAAGAGTAAATAACATTTGAGATGATGGGAAGAGATGGATAGTAATGGACTTGCCCTTTCTAGCTAGAATTCAGAACTCTATGCTTTTGATAGAACTTTCAGAGTAATAACTTGAATGTGGTGCTTTTCTAATGTGCCCATAGCAAATTGTCAGTTAGAAAATGTTTTCATGGCAGTTAGATTTAAAAAACCAACCAAACTACTGAAAAGCAACTGAATAAACTGAATTAATTTCTACTGAGTTTTAATCCAGCAAATCTTGGCAGGTGTGTGCAGTAATGTCCAGTTAGCTTATACAGAGATAAGAGTGTGGACAGATAAAGGTGAGATATTGAAAGATAAATGGAAGGAAAATGGATTTCAAAGAAATGTGGTTTAACCTTGTCAATTCTAATTCTCCACAGTGTTAGCACTGATGCTACTGTGCCTACTATCACTCCCATGCTATTTTTAAGATAGGTATTCCTGAGAAACTGATCTAATTGTAATAATTTTAGAAAGACATGCTTATAAAATTATAATGAAAACTTAAGTTTGCTTCCTTTTATTGATTGTAAAGTATCCTAAGACATTATCTATCACAATTTTGCCTAAAGAAAACAAGACTTAGAAGTATTTCCTTCTCAGTCTTTATTGAAAGTATCGATTACCTAGATGGTTAAAATAAAATACCTCAAATTTAAAGTATTTTGACTTTCTGGGAGTCTGTGTATGCCTGTGTGCTCTTAATTAAGGAAAGGTCTACAGTGATGGTGGAAGGTCAAGTCATCATGCTAAACGGAAACTGTAACTCTGCAACCTCACAGCGTTCCCTGAAAATGTAATAAGGTGGCAGCTAGAACTGATACGATTCAGCTGGCTTTTTACTAAGATACCAAAATGCCTTATTATAAGCTATTAAATATAAAGTAAGGGAAAAAGACCTAACAAAAGAGTAGCTGAAACTATAGAAATAAACTGAAGGTTAGAGAGCTAATGGCAAGGGTTCACAGCTGCCACTGTGTATTAGAAAACAGTAATTATTATCAGGGAGGAGGGAACTGCTGGGCTGGAGCTCCTCCTGGGCTCACTCAGTCCTAGGAGGATGTGGTGTGTCCCCACATTCAGGTCCCAAGTCACAGCGACCAGAGCATCCATGTAGGATGTGGAAGGCCTTTTGTGCTACCCTGGCTGCCTCCTTTGCCCCATTTGGACATGGGTATGGGGCAGGAGCTCCTGCCTCCCACGAGAGGGCTTTACCAACAGGTTTAGACTGTTCTAAATCACAGTCCCATTCACTGTCTGAAGCTCCCCCATTTGTACAGAGTAACGTAAAAATTGCTGAAGAAGACAGCTCCCAAAGTGCATCCCCACTCTCTGGGCTATAAGGGCCATGCTTGCTCTCAGAACTAGTTGGTTTTGACTCCACTGAGACATTAAACAAGTCGTTGCAATCAGGAAACACATGGCTGTGTGAGTGCTCAGCACCAAACATGCAAGTGCTTGAGGAGCTTCACTGTGTTTGCTGGTGATGGATCAGTATCTCGAAAGTGTTGTGTCTCATCTGTTATTAACTCTGGATTCTCCTGTTTATGATCTGATTGCCAGCATTCATCCCCACACAGGCAGTATCAGTTAAGGGAGTCTGGACTAAAAGGGTATTACACTTTTTTGCAGTCTGATGTCCATGGTTAGTATAGAAATAACAAATCATACAGTGTTACAAAAGTCTATTGTCTTCATGAGAGTTTTGTCCAGGGTAATGTTTACAGTAATTGATCACTTTTTGGTTTTTTTTGTTTTGGTAAATTGCAAAGATAATACAAGTTCACATATATGCTTGTTTTTTATTTTCTTTTGTAGTTGTCCATAATAGCTACAGAGTTTTTGTATAGGAAGTTAGTCTGATTCGTCCTTTCTCTAGAATGTTACATTAAATATATTTTGTGGAAAAAGCTAAAATTTACAAGTAGTGTAATGGAAAAATCATTACCAAGTAACATAAAACCCATTTCAAAATGAATCTAGTATTTTGGCTGCAGAGGTAAATTACTCTTTAATTAAAGAAGAATCACCCCTAGCAAGTAAAGTTACCCCAAGCAAATGTTAATAATTTGGAATGAGGCAAAATGAATACTTCAAAAGTGACACAGGAGGTTTAGAATGCTGAATGTTTTAATGTCCCAGTGGTTTAAAAGACCAAATCCTACAGCTGCTACTCTAAGCACAAAAACTCCACCTTATTACTTTGTGATGCTGGATTTTAAAATTGAGGCACCAAGGGGATTTAGATTAGTCTGTGACAGACTGTTCTCAGTACATTGAGACTCTCTTCCACTCTTCCCTCCCTCCCAAAAAGAGAACAGTTGGTAACTGAAAAGTAAACATGTGCAAAAATATATTTATTACTAAAGGGATCCGTTTCACTTAGTATCTAAGAAATTCAGTATTTTTTATTCTATGCAGCAGATATTTTGCTGTGTCATGTGCTACATTATTATAAACTGATATTGTGATAGAGCTTGCACTTTGGACAGTTCTGACAATTCTGCTAGTGGATGGACAGTCCACGAGATTCAGAAAAGTAGTTTCCAAAGAAGAAAAGTTTTCTGGCAAGGAACACCCACATAGGTGTAGATAATGGGAGAAAAAAAAACAAACCAAAGCAAAAAAACCACCCTGAAACAAAAACCGCCCAAAACAAAACCAAAAAACCCCACAACCAAACAAAAAACCCCATCAAACCAAACAAACCACCAAACAACAAAACCAAATAACAAAAACAAACCCCACAAAAAAACCCCAACAACCACATACTCTCAAAATCTACATGTATGGTTTCTTAAATTTTGGTATAGCAGACAGTACCTATGGAGCTTGTATCACAAAATCTCTAGAAGGCATTATACAGAAGCAAAAAATACTGGCCCCCAGAAATGGAGCTTCTTGTATCAAGCACCTAGAATTTCCTATGCAGAATCCAAGAAGAAGCAGCTGGTACCCTAACTTCAACTGCCTTTCATTGCTTTAAGAATAACTCCTTTAAACATTATGTACAAAGTTCACAAATACTTAAATATTTGACAATGCTTTCTAGAAATCAAGTAATAATCTATAGAAATTGGGTGATCTCTGTATCATTTTTTGTCTGAAATGTTAACATATTCAATTATCCCTGAGAGACATAATGCAATTTGTTTTGGGCAATTTTACCAGGTCTAAATAATCTAAATGTTGACGTACTAAAATACTTCTGAAAAGGTCCTTCATTTATTTGATGTGACGGAACTGTAATTTTTCACCTGCAATGACTGCACAAATACCTCAGTAATGTGATAAAATGAAAAAGTGCAAGCCTAAAACAAAAATCAAAATCCTGCATGGGTACCTGAAATTTATTCTCAAATTTTATAAGTGGTTAAACACTTGTTCTAAAGCATCTTTCAAACTCCAGATGGTATCTAATGATTGTTTGGGATTATAAAATTAAACAACTGTTTCTTTCAATTAAATGTTATTATTAGTCTTTCTGCTAAAAGAAGTAAATATGTAATTCTTCCCCCATATATTTTTCTTAGTTTGTATTCTATGAAGAGCTACAGTTGTATCTAGGTCCAATCCTGATTTCCTGTTGGTGCAGTAACTAACTTCGGTGGTTTATACCCCAAGAGAAACATCCTATTACAATTTGCTTCGAATAAAACCATTAAACTTTTGCAGTTTTATCTGTGCTATCAAAAATGCACACTTAGACCTACAGTACAAACTGTAAATTCTTCCCTTTGCAAAAAATAAGTCACAAACCTCATTTGTATTTCTACTGCTAATCAAGTTTTAGAAAGGTGAAAAAATAACATGAATAGTATTTATGATATGAGAAGCTAGTTATACATGAAGTAAAATTCTTTATTGCTGATATAAAGTTTGGACATTATAAAACTTGATTTGTGTAATTAAGCTTTTTTCCTAAGGGAAGGATAAAACAGGCTATTTCTAGAATCTTTCCTATAAAAATGGCAGTATGAGTACAACAGCACTAAATGTAAGACTGGCTACAAGAATGCACTGGCACTGCCTGGCAGTGCAGCCACTCATATAAAAATGAGTTTTACTTGCTGTGTATTTTTTCTATTTATATATTTATGATCAATGATTTATAGTTGCTACACCTTTACTTGATTCTAGAACTTCTTCTAGCTATTGAGTTTTGAGGTTTGTTACTTAACAAGTGTATGTTACCCATGACTTGAAGATTACTGTCTGGCCAAAAAAATACAGGAAGGAACATAAGTCAAAAGTCAACGATTCCAATTCAAAAGTGTTAAAGACGAAACTGCTTTCGAAGGTCACTAAGGATAAGGATTATGTTGCATTTTTAGCATGTAGCCAGTGTAGGAAGTTAACTGCACTGTGATGTAAAATATACCACATACATTTCTGTTCCATATTCCTGGAAAGTTGGGTCCTGTGGTTTCTAACAGTAAGTAGTAGTAGTTCAAAAGGAGAAGCTTCCTCAATAAGAAATACTGACTGCATTTTAAATATTGCCCATTTGCTGCTTACAAAATATCTGGATGTCAAAACATTATTCTGACTGGTACTTCAGAATTGTTATTACTGCCACGTAGCTGTGGATGTTTAGTTACTGCCTGGGTTTCCATCCATTTTCAGCTTTTGGTTTCAAAGAATCACTCTCTGTCACCTCCTCTCCCTGCAGTTCTGTCCATAATTCATATAAGTGTATGTAACGGTGAAAATCTCTCATAAAAACCCCTACAAAAGTCTAATAGAACATAAAACCAAGTAAAAGGAATTCGGTACAGCAATTAATTTGCATTTTTACCTGCAGACCTGTTTCTTATCCATCAACAAAGTAACAGTTAAATGTGTGTAACTCAAATGCTTTTGAATTGTTTAAGAAATATAGGAACACAAGGGTCAGAACAAAATAATATGAGAAATCTGGGAAATAAAACCTAGCATTCAGATTTTCAGTATTAGATTTTGTTAAATTATTTGCAGTATCTCATAAAACCTACAGATATTATATAGCTTGTTAGCTTGTCCCTTTATATATTCCTATGCAGCCACTGGGGGATAAGTCTACTTGTTCAATTCCTACGTGACCCAAACTTTTCTATCCTTTGCTGTCATTGAAACTATTCAAGTTGAGGCAGAAGGCTGGTGCTGAGCTGACTTGCAGGGCCATGGGAGTGTGGCTGCATTGCAAGCTACCAAGACTCCACAGAGCTGAGACCTTGTGGGCTTCTTCCGATGAGAGCAGAGAGCAGCTACAGACAATGTATTTGTAGCTGTGTAGAAGGCTTGTTTAGATGTTGTACTTTTCCAGGGAGCATAAGGGTAGTTCAGAGTTTGTGCTCTGCCCAGGAGTCTCGGAGCATTTTGATCTGCCCCTTTAGCTTCTGCTTGCTCTTGGCTACAGTCCGACAGTTTAACAGGCTGTGTAATCTGAATTACATGTTTGTACAAACAGACTAGCTTAATTATTGTGTATTACTTCAGGTTCTGGAACAATATGATCCATATCTGAGAGAAAAATATGCAGTAAATTCAAGCACTACCTTTTATCTTCCTATCCCATTTATGATGCTCTGTGGTCACCTACTGTTTTGTTGTTGGTTTCAGGTACAGTAAGTGCATTAGATTTAGCACCTTATTGACTCTTTAGTCAACAAAACTTTTGCTTAGCATCTTGATTTATCATCTCATTTTTCTTTGGGTAGTATTTTGGGAACATTTTAAAATGTTTTTGATAAGTTTAACTTTATAAAATGACATAGGTTTCCAATATGCCTCCCTGCAAGCTTTCCTGTCTAGATCATCTCAGCAGCGTTCTTCCTTGGACCATATTTTTATTTTTTTTTCTATGGACCATACTTTTAAATTCTAAGGACTGTGCTGTCTAGAGGGAGAGGCAGCCATTTCATCTCCATGTAGTTTTAGACAGGAGACAGACCAGGCAGCCTTCTACTAAACCACATCTCTGTTAAAGAGCCTAATTTCTTATAAAGTCAATAAAGGGTGGAAAGGAACTTCCACTGAATGATTCTGAACTCTTAAATTAGCAGACCACAGTCAGGTGTGAATATTCCTCAACTTGTGCTAACATATTGTTCAATCCTATTTTCTGTTATATTAACCAGTAATAAAAACCCATTTAAACTCAAAATCTAAAATTGATTTTGGTTTAGGAAAACACAATAAGTATATGTTGATGAATAAGTGTCTTTTGGACTGCAACTGTGCTTTTTATGGATATGAATATTTTTGTAAAATTTTGGGTGAAGCCACCTGTAATCTTTAGGGTGGACAGAGGTGCATTCTTGCAACTAATGCACACATTAATCTCCCGCTGATTTCGAATTACTCATGTGAATAGCCTCCTTATACTCTAGTGATGACAATACCACCACCTCTTCCTGATTTATATTCTGTTCCTATAGTAATTTAATTCATTATCCTATTGACTTTCTCCTCTGAAGCTGAACATTAATCTGAAGGTTATAGAGATTTTACTAAACCACCCTTCCATTAGACATGTGTTCCCTCATCTGGTACTTTCCTCAGAGGCTTATTTTTCAACATTAATAAGCACTGGAGTACAGTAAACGTATCTTCTGGCTGAAATACTTAAAAATGACCTGCACCATTTCCAATAAAGTCTCCAAAATGTAATACAGATGGCCTGTGGCAACTGACAGATCTGAATTTCAAACTTCCTTCTGCAAGCTGTTGGCAGAAGTAGTGCCAGTGTTCCGAGGTGTAGTAGGGGCAGGCTCACAGCTAGCTCTGCTGCAGTGTTGTAAGCACCTGCAGGAACGTGGTTATGGAGAAGCAGGAGATTCCTGACCCCTCTGCTCAGGGACATTGCTAGCTGATTTAATGCTTCTTTCCTGAGGAAGAGGAAGGACTGTGTGCTAGCATAATTCGATGAAGAGCCACGCTAGACTCGGAAGTCCTGACATCAGTGAGGCTTCCTCCAGAGAACAAAAGAGGAAAACAGACCTGGGAGAGGAATCTAAATATTGGGTATGTGCAGGGAACTGTGTGGAGAAAACAGGAACTGTTGTGCAGAACTGAGTCGTAGGCTAAAAAAGGAGGCAGAGTCCTGAGCCAAATGACACATGGGACGTGCACTTGAACGTTTACCTTCTAGAAGATGACATTTTTGGGAAGATGACAGGGAACTTATCAAATAAGAGGAGATGTAAATAGCTTGTAACAAACAATACAATATAGAGTTGACCTGCACGTGCAGTTTCTTCTGACCACGATTTCTAATTGACCACAATTTGTTCTGTTTTGCCAGCATAACTAAAGTCATAGTACATATACATACACATACATATACAGTACTTTATTCCAGTAAGGTTTTTTTGGTTGGCTTTTTTGGGGTTTCTTTTGGGTTTTTTGTTTTGGTATAAACAATACCAACATTAGGATTTTTGGGGAGGCTATTTGGAACCACACAGGCAAGCCAAAGGTCTCAGGGACAGAGCCTCTGTTTCTAATTTAACAATTCAGACTAATTCTGCAGCAGGCTGGATTAAATTATTCCAGTTGGCTGGATGCTTCTCATAGGCTGTCTGACAGTCCTGCTCCTAAAAATATCAGAAGTTGGATTTGCAACACTGATCTCTCTGATAAGTAATCCTTTATTATCACTAGAAGTTCCCTGCTCATATAGAATATGCCTGCAGTTAAAGAAATTACAGTAGTAGGAGAAAGTTGGTATTTCAGAATTTCCAGCCTCCTCCTTTGATTCCCATTCTCTCGTATTTTATTTGGTTTTCTTAGTGGCTTTTAGCAGCAGCAAAAGTAAATCTCAGTTCCAAACTGTGTGTATAGCTTGTAATATGTATTGATTTATCTAGATACTATTCTGGCTTTCATTTTATTTTTTATGTAGTGGATGAAATCATTGTGTGTTTATAATCTCTGTCAATGGATCTTCCAAAGATGGACAGAGAAAAAGAAATCTATTTTTTTTAATGTGTTTTGGACTACAGTCTCTTGTTTGAAACTCTCCAGCCACTGAGTTTGTGAAGAGTGCATAATTCCAAATAATTAAACTCCTTCACTTTGTGCCTTTACATTGATAAGTTTACTTATTACAGCACAGTCATAAAGAGGTTGGAGGTCTCCTGCAGCACATTTTTCTGCTTAGGAAAAAAAAATTGGTATGACTTTGCTACATCGTGAAGTTAAAGGGTCCTATTTTCACCAGGAACCTTTTGGACATTGTTACCTTTTATTTTAACCACGTAGACAGTACCTGAACAGCAGCACTCTGGTAAATTCTGCTGAATTTTGTACTACTGCTGTCTGAAAGGGAGATGGTCTTTCTCATTAAATGATATGAACTCTGAAGCATTCAAATCTGTTTTGCATAGAGACATTAGGCAGCAGACACAAATGATTGGTGTCTTAGTTGGGGACTTTGTTTGAGCCAATATTTTCTTTTAGTTATTTTAATACAGTAGGAGGCTTATGCAAAGAGTACGGAATTAAACCCACTCAAGTATGTATCAGAGGGACAAGTAAATGCTTGGTTTATTTATTTAAGCATTTCAAAGCCTGCCTTTTCTTTCCATGTTAGCACTGCCAAACATATCAATGATAATCTGATACAGTTTTAAAGCCCTTACATTCAAACTGTTTAAGCATTAGTTCAGTTATTTTGCCTACTAAAGTGATAATTAGGGGCTGAAAAGGTAACCAGATTATTGTAGAGATCTCTCTTGACAGCCTTTAACACCTAGTTAAATGTTAAAGCCTGGAAATTACAAGCCCCTCAGTATAATTCAGACTACAGTATATTTTGAAGCGATTTGCTATTTCTAGATTGCTTTTCATGCCATGGTAGCACTCCAGTGCTCTCTAGCTTGTTCTGAGTGCCTGCTCACTTGCAGAACACCTTTACTAGGCAAAAAAAGTCTCTAAGAACAAATGTCTTACTTAGTATGGATGTTAGGTGGGATTTCCAGATGTGTAAAGGATGTTGAAGCTGACTCAAGATATATTGGATCTGTTTAAAAGCTTCTGCTTTGTATGCACTTGGATTTAATTTAATCTGTTTGAGCCAATCCAATAGTTTGCCAGTGCTGTGAGGGAGAGGTACTGCTCTCCTCCTCTCTCTGCAAGGTGCTGGCTTTAACATGCACTGCAGGCCTTGCAGAAAATGAGGTGACAGATACAGATAGGAGTGGAGGGAAGGAGGAGCAGGAA
>NW_010336411.1:28752-70511 GCF_000700745.2 Antrostomus carolinensis
ATCACACTTCTTGGGTAACTTCACCCTTGGGAACTGTTTCCACAGCAAAACAGAGGTTACAATAAAACCCCTAGTGGGTTTGTCCAGCACAAATAAGAAGAGCAGTAAGGAGACAGTGTCACGGGAGTTAACACGCAATTAGCAGTCAGTGTTATTTTTCTCTGGTTGCCTACAGTGGCTAAAGCCTAAGTCAGCAAATATTAATTGCTATTCTTCCCTGCAGTAGCTAAATTAAACTAATGCACTTATGCAGTTATTCTTCTTTACCCCATCTCCTCTGACAGCATTATCCAATGCAGAAGTGAATAGTAATTAGCAGCAACAGTCTTGAAAGCATACGTTACATTACAAAGATGTGCACTCTATCATAAAGTCAGCTAGCTTGTCTTCGGTTTTCTTACTATAGTTGCTGGGAGCTGTAGACATTACATCTTCCAGTGCAGAGAGCTTATTGAAAATCACTTCTTTATACAGACAGCACTTGTATGAGCAGATGTATATTCTAAGAACACTGTCAGTGGCTGTCCTTCACTGAAAATTTGCACCCATGCTATTCAGCACGATTGATTTGAATCTGTGGTTGTACTTTGGAAACAGTATGTGTTCTATAAATAAGACTTAATTGTGCAGATGTGGATTAAAAAATAGTAATTAATACTTTACCTTATTGGAAGTTACGTGTCCAGACGCCCAAAACACCTATCTGAAACACTGAAAAATGCATCCCCAAAGGACAGAATTAATCTTGCCATCTGAAATGGAGATGTCTAGTCTAAGCTATTTGGCCTGTTGTTTGTCTCTGCTCTGTTGTCAAGGGAGATGCATCTCCACAGAGTGATTTGTCCTGTCCTAAGAGATGCATCTCTGGCTCTCAGGAATGATCATCCTCTGAAGATGCTAATCTCTTTCTACTCACTGCAGGAGGAATTCTGATAACTAGATGAATCCTGCATGTACTGTGGATCCAGCTGTGCACGACTGACTGATAGTGGTTTTCACTTAGCTAGGTTTTCTCCTTTATTAAAAAAAACTTGAGGTCTCTGTTAGCAAATATCAAATATTAATAGTACTTCAGAACTCCTACTTGCAAAACCAGAAGTCTAGTTAAGTATTAAGTATTGCAAAATAATGGTCTACATTTTTACCTTTTGTTATAGTCTGATGAATTTATAACTTAAAAACTCTTTTAAAATTATCTGAAATGATACTGATACATCATATCAACTGCAATGGTACGTTTCAACTAGATTTTTGCTTTCTTGTTCAGACAACTTGCTTTTGTTTGAATATTCTTTTTCTGTAAATCTGAATAGCAGAGCAAAGACCTTATTTACTACAGCATACTTAACATTCAACTCTGAAAGGAGTAATACATTATGTGTTCACTTACCACAGGATTTAAAAAAGGCAACGAGAAGTGAGTTGTGTAAGATGTGAGTAATTTTATGAAAAAGCTGCCACTGGCTATATTATACATCTATGTAGCTTATAAAACAAAGCAAATTATTACCATCAATTATAATACCATCATTTTGACAACTCTGCAATTAATTCCCTATGCTTAAATAACTACTGTTGCATAGTGCCAAAGAAAATACCATGCATTAAATGACTCATCACCAGAGTCTGTGATAGTTAGTACAGATGGTAATTTGATTATTCATCCTCAAGAAAATAAGTGCTTTATTATGGAAAACTATTCATTTTGGTCTTTTGAAAGAATGGAAACAGGGATACCTAAAATATATCTGAAAATAATCCTTACAGCAATATATAAGTTATTCTGAAGCATTATTTTACTTGTTAAGATTTGTGGGGTGGAGTTGCATGCTAGATAGTTCACAGGCATGGCACCAGCTGCTGAAGGATGGGGTACTACAAAACCCATGCATCTCTTCTATGTAAAAATGCTCCTACATAGGAAGAATGGAAAGATTCTGCTTTGCCTCTCAGAAAGTCTGCAAACTTTACTATACATCTTGAAAAAATACTCCATGTATGAGACTAAAACATTTATCCAGCAAGAGTAATAGGTTTTCCTGCAATAGCTATCAAGATGATTAAATTATGGTATTTTCTGGGACAATTACAGACGTGTATTTAAAATACAAAATGAGAACCTCTTCTGCCTGGTTTTACTTGTGGAGTTAACTTTATTTTTTGAGCAGATTAACAGACTTCTTTGGAACCATCTCTAAAATTAGCTATCACCTTACTTTTACATGAATCAAAGGCAAAATGATACTCAATGTAAAGTGTTATGCACTAGTGAGTAGCAAAAGCAGCACTTTTTTAAGAACTTGAAGTACTTTCAGTATTACTTTGTGGTTAATCTTGTATTTGCATTTAGTAGGGATATAAAGGACCCATCAAAATATACTTGATTACCTTTGTAAGTAAGCACACATGAGGATACAGGATGTCTATGCATACAATCAATACAGCAGTTTCATTTTTAGAGATCAGGGGGTTTTTTGCACTGCATGGTGAGGAAAAAGGGAATTCCCTGATTTTTCAGAATGGATAAAGGGAAACGATTTTTATGAGTACAAATTAGTTTGCAAATAACTTCAGGCAGAAATGGAAAGTGAGTAATTCATACTGGTTCATTTGTAACTCCAAATACATTGACATACCTCCCCAGAGAAAGCCTGTCCATTGAGTAGGTGCTCTGATCCCTGGCTGTCTTCACTTCCAAAGTGTAACCGGATTTCCTCTAAGCGGTGACTATATGTCATGGGTCCTCCAGAGATGTTGACCAAATGCTCTTTGTCTAATCGTAGAGATACATGTCTCCCTGTATTATACATTGTCCCACTGACCTAAACAAAGTGAGGGGGGGAAAAAAAAGCATTTTTTCAAAATCATTTGTAAATCCTAGAAACTCGTTACATGTATGTCAAGTTCTTTTTACACACCTTCATTTAAATGCAGCAATACATCTTGTTGTGAGATGAAATACACAACCTGAGGTTATACTTCAACTTCTGCTTTGAATCTCATACTGTATATTCAAGTATTTTGCTAAATCCATATGTATATATTTTAGCCAGGGGCACATGGTTAACACAGAGAATAAGATTTTAATACTTCTAAATAAGTAGGCTTTTAGAATATTTTTAATGTAAGGTCTGAATAATGGCTTCATTACAAAATTTCTGCACTGAAAATGGGAACATTTCAGCTGACATAAATTAAGTACATTTGAACAAATCTGAAATTTAACTCATTTTTTTCCTCCATTTAATATTTATAACAAAGTTATACAAAACTAAAGATGCTACAAAAAGAAGAGATATAATTATTCATAAATAGGGAGACCTACTCCTGGAGCTGCAGGTAAAGACTCTTCATTGTCCTCCTCCGCAAGTCTCTTTGTTTTGTTATTAATATTTTATGTTTACAATTGCCAAACATTTTAACCATAGCAATACAGAATTAATTACAATTTGATCATACATCTCTAGTTCCTACTACACCTCAAATAGCTGTAATGCTCTTCAAGATTCATCTTTATTTTTTAAAAGACTGTACGTTATGCTTCATTTGAAAAACTGATTTACAACTGCTGTAACAAAAAAGAAAATTATTGTGGAAATTTTTCATGTGGAATATGATTCCACATGAATTTTTACTGCCATAGGAAAAGTTCCTATAGCAAGAGGTTCCTTAATTTATGCCATTAGAAAGTGAAATATGCCAGTTTGGGTTAAGGTAGAATTGTGATTTATTCTGCATGCATACAAATGGTACACTTCAATAATTTACTTTAAGAAGAGGAAGTGTAGCAATAATATGCTTTGTTGCACTTCAATTTAAAATTAAAGACATGACTATTATGTATTATATCCTGTACTACATCAGTACTATAGTAATTAACATTGCTGCAGTGTCATTTTATCTGTAATACTAATTACTGAGTTTAAATGACCTGTTTTCTTGCACAGTATGTTGTAAAAAGTTACACTGAACAGACTGTGCAATAGAACTAAATGGATGAGATTAAGCAGCTTTTGATTGTTGTGACTTTTTAAACTTTGATAGAGATGTTCTATTTTTTGTTTATGCCAATTCAAAATAAGCAGTAATAAATTTCTTATGAAAAGTAATAAACACAAATATTCCCATTCATTGCAAATAAAACATAATGATCTTATTTATAAATGCCTTTTAGTTTTTCTGCTTGACTTTGCATACATAATAATTAAATACTAAGTTCACTTTAATAGGTAGAAGAAGGTCATTTTATTGAATTCCGTTTCAGTACACTGCATATGAATGACACAAAATTGCTAATCATAAGTAACAAATGTAGTTTAAAAACAAATAGGGGAAAATGGTTTAAAGCCTCTTATTCACATTTGGAAACTCACGCTTCACTGAACACTCAGTTAAACTTAGCAACTACGCAAAATATTCAGAATCCATTTTCTTACTTAAATTGGTACAAATCTCAAATTAGGGTACCATTATTTTCTCTCTCAAGGTAAAAGTGACCCATATAACCCCTGATATGAATCAAATAACTCTCTGTAGAGCAGAGAGGGGAAATAATAAGAGGCAAATTAATGAACAGGAGTAACATTCGTCTTTCTCATTTCCCCCCTCAGAAAAATGCAGTGCTTGTAATGAGGTTGTATTGACTGTGTTAAAACAGAATTTCCCTATGTAACTGCAGATAAAGAATACCAGTAATGCAACTTGAAGTGAGGCTATAAAAAAAAAAAATCTCCTGCCTGGGGACACAAGTTGTCACCAGGAAGGTCAAAATCCAAGATCTTCAATACAAAACAATTGCCCTTTTATCTGCCTTCTTAGGTTTAAGTGAAGTATGGGTTTTCTTGTGAGTGGGCGCCTTCAGGGCATGCCCATGCCTCTTTCTTTTTCTTGAGAGTGGCAACATACACCTCCGTTACTCACACTTCTTTTATGGGCATTTGCTTACTCCCAGAAAAACAGAAATATCTTATATTTGCCATCTGCTCAGATGACATTTGAATGCAAGATTGAATTTTTTTTATTATTTTTTTTAAATTTGTGGAGACTTTCTCACTTGCCAAGATTGTATAGTAGGCTGTGCTTGATTATGGGAAGTACCACCGCAACGCTATGTGAAATTCTTTATTGTGGTTCAGAGTATTGTCTGTTTTGCATACAAACCCACTACCTTACCACCTTTAAAAGCATACATTTCAAATATAACCATTTACAGTTGTAGGACATAGTATCACATAAGTGCACTCACCTTTTAAAAGTATACAAATGTATTTTACTCAGTAGGAAAGTACAAAAAAACAATGCAAGGAAAAATAAAGGTTGTCTTCCATTGTTTTCAGCAGAAAACAATGCATTGTCTCTTCACTATGTGCAGTTTTAACTGCTACTGGAGAAAAAGAAGGTTCTGATTTTATTCACTATGGGGACCTAGTGATAAAAGAAGGATTTTCTGTATTTTATGGTACTGAACCTTTAAGGTGATGGTGCACTCTCATTTTAGAACATCAAACTGAGTTGCTTTTGTGGAAAGCAAAGTTGCATGTTGTGTTGTAAAAGGTCATGGGCGCAGAAGTTAACGAGGAGATATTTTCTGTATTTTGTACACTCTCCTACAAGATAAACGGCATGAAGACAGGGGCACCTTATGGGAAAGATGTTGACTCTGCCTTGTACAGTCAATGATATCTGGTACTCCAGAAAGCAGAGAATTTATTTTTTTATACCATTCTGTGGAATGGATAAAATGTTACAGGATAGGTTAAAAACATAGAAAGGCTGGTTGTTGTAGGAAACCTGCTTTGGCAGGGAGGTTGGACTAGATGATCTCCTGAGGTCCCTTCCAATCCCCACCATTCTGTGATTCTGTGAAAAGATCTGTTAAAATCTATGTAACTATTTTCTTAATGTGTCAGATTAATCTTTGGTGCTAAGTCTTTTATAGTGATGGCCTTTATGCTGCTTCTTGCTTTCCTATTAGGTAGCCTTTTTGTTTTGTCTTTCTGTTTGACTTGAAAGTTGAAAACATAGCAAATGAGCTTGGGGGGTGGGGCTGGAAGAGCACTAAATCTTGCCTTCCTTTTTTTCAAAAGGATCAAGATTCCCATTTATCTTATGTAATAGGAATGAGACTGCAGTAAAGAAAACATATATTAAAATGTCAGTAAAAGCCTGTCTGAGAAAACAGCTAAGTCCAACATTGTTGAAGTTAATGATCATACCGCACTTGTAGTTGATCCCATTTTTCTCATATATTAAGAAATACTACCAAACAGGTAATTTTACCTGTGGCAAAATCCCCAAGTAGAACAGAGCATGTTGATGGGCTTCAACCTTAATTGTGGAATAGTTCAACTTTGGTAGACTTTAATTAAATTATTAACATATTCCTGATGTAGTTATTTTCTATTTAATCTCATTCATTTTAATTTTTGCTTCACAGAGCTTTGTGCACATAATTCCCCAGCAGCATTATTCTCTCTCTTTATCTTGATGCAAGACAGCCACACAGGCACATGCTGCTAATATATTCTATACTACAGTTCTAAGCAAGATCTGAATACTCATGTGGTATCTGTGTACAACTTGCTGGTCCTGTGATCACAAAAAAGTCCCAGTTCTTGTCTTTGAAAGTCAATAAAACAAGCAAAGTCAATAAAAATGCATACCTAATAAACACAAACTCTTTGATACACGTTTATCTTGAAACTCTACAGACCTTTATGACCATTAGGAAAAAACAAAAAACAAACAAATGCTGAAACACATTATTTTTTTTCCTAATGATGTTCTTTAACCCTGCATTTTGTTGTGTCCTAGTTAACTGTGTATCTTGTTCCCTTCGTCTTTACTTCCACAACTAGTTCTGAATTAAATATTTTTCAGAACTTCCTTTGTGGCCTACATCTTTATATTGCAGTCTGTGTTAAAATAGCCTTCAAAACACTCAGATGAAGTGACAGAAAAATAAGTCAGTTTGAGGGTGAAACCATGCTAGAAATTTAAGCAGGGAGTGCAAGAGGAAAGGAGAAGGAGCTGAGATGGAATTTTTGCCTTTCAATCCCAAGCTATGTTAGTAGTTCAGTGTCATCTTTCTTCAAGGGATAGCACAAGCTCTCAGCTTCCTAGGGGCCTTTACAAAACAGTGCATTTTAGATTTATTCAGTTAAGAGTTGTCTGAAGATTTAGTTCCAAGAACATTTTTAAACTTGTATCAGTACCTGCCAGTGGAGCAGGACTGAATGTAAGGAAGCAAGAAAATCAAATGTGTATGGCTGCCTGCTGTGGTGTCCTTGGATCTTATCTGCCATATTAGATGTTCCTTTCTTTAGGATGAAAATAGATACAGTCAAAAGAGGGCCTAGCACTGCGTTAGGCAAGCAAATCACCAAGGACTGAAGAGTGTTTTGAAGGTGTCGTAGTGCCCCAGTTTTATATCCTGCAATAACCAAGTTTCTATCATCTGCCACCTGGCTTCCATATTTCCCCTTGGAGCCCTATCCTCCAGCAGAACAGGGAAGTGACTCTGCAGGCTGAGGGAGTGGTGGGATTCCCTCCCCTGTTAGCACCACCTGAACTACTAATGCCACATACTTTGTCATTACCTTTGGTTTCCGTCATTTGGCATCCACATCTCAACGCAGTGGGTGGCCTGGTGAGTGCAGCACGGATCCTGAGGGACCTGTAATGTGCCATTGATTTTTCTGCTCAACTCCTCTCCCTAGCAGGTTCATGGAGGCAGAAGTGCTCCATGGAAACCTTAAAATATTAACACTAATATTAAATTGGTCCTAGCATCTGCCATTTGGGGCCTCAAAGTGATTAATAAAATACAAAAATAAATCTGCAGTTGTCTTTTGTCCCACTGGGGAAAGTAAACATTAATGCCAGGTTGTTTTATTTTCTTCCTGACACAAGATTTGTCCTATGCAAAATTTCACTCTGTAGCTCAGGTCACCTGAACTGGAGTTTCTAAGTGCAGTGATAAACCAAATCATGTTTTTCTGAGTCCCTCAAGCAAGTTCCTTTCATTTAATGTCTTTCTGGTGGTTGTTCATAGTATCTTGACCAGACCATAAAGTACTGTCCGCATTGATATGAAGTGCTTGTACTGTAGTAAGCACCTTGTATCTCTCTTGTGCAAAGCCGAGACCGCTTCAGGGTTTGAAAACAGAGTTTACACAGACTTCAGGGCAACCCTGTGATTTGAAATCTGGCTTTAGGGACAGTGATGAAGCATCACACTGAACTAGAAACTAGAATTTCAAATGTACCCTGCTAAGGTGCACTGCTTACTTCTCTGCAGCAGAATTACATTCCCTTATTTCAAAGCAGTGGCTATACAAGGGCATTTATTTTATTAATATTTTGCTTACGGCACCCAGTTAGTTTTAGGAGTAGTTTTATGCCGCTGTCTTGATTTTTCCAGCTGTTGTTAGAAGGGATCCAAGCAGGAAAATAAAATGGTTTTACAGGGTTATTCTTCTAAGTTATTTAATGGTTGTTTAAAAAGGGTATTCTTGTTTGTTAGTTTTTTCTTAAAGAGGAGATTGAAATAATTAAATAGGAGACAATCGTGCTAAGGATTTTCCAAAATTTTGAGAGCTCTGTCCTTGTCCTGAAGTATTCCCTATGTGTGTACATATGCAGACACATGCACATACCTACGAGTTTTTCAATTGTTTTTAACAATTGTTTTCTACAACACATTGTTTTACTTAAGTGCATTTGATGAATATTAGTATATTTAAATAGTTATTTTTCATAATACTTTTTCTCTGCCTTCATCTTTTATGCTTAATCATTGTATGCAACAGCACATAAGAAATTGTGGAAATGCCGCTAATATACCATAATTTCCAAAATTATGTTTGCAATAAACAGCGTGCTTCTTGACCTTGTAAATCTTCTATGGATTTTCCCATAAATTTCTCGGGGCCTTAGACGTAGATACATATTCAAAGTGTTTCATGCTTTATTTTTGAAGGTAATTTTCAGGCAAATCCCAGCTCTGTTTCCTGCAAGCTTTCCTTGCTGCCAGCAGAGAGCACCGTTAACCCATCCCATAATTTTCACCTGTATACCACGGGCACTTCCACAGCTAGGAAGAAAATTAAAACTTATCTTTTTTGTGTGACGCAACTGTGGCTAAATTTATGGCTTTAGTTTCAGAAATGGTGGTTTCAGCTGGGGGACAAAATTGTTGTATCTGTTGCATCAGTCAAACCGGTTTCTAGTCTACAACCAAGTATTTGGAGGATGCAGGCTCAGCGGGTTGCTTGAAGGCCATCAGAGAAACAAAATATCCAGAGTGCCTTTTCTGGCAAGAATCCAACAGACCTTATGTTGTGTTTATTAAAAAAAAAAAAAAAAAAGGGAAAGGGAGGAATTAAAGACAAGGAAATAGCAGAGTTTTGATACAGTGCCACTTACTGGGAAGGAGCTGCAATATAATTGCTGAGCTTTGAAGAACAACAGGCATCATCATCAATATTTGATCAAAAAAGGCCTATGTGAAAAATGTAAAATGTAAGAGAGGAGTGTAAAAATTAAAATATTCTTTTCATCTTCTTAGTTGAAAAGTTTTTAAAAGGAAATGATGTTAATGAGTCCAATTAACCCATTTACCCGCCTAATGCAATATGTCATGTATCAGCACGTGGCATGACACACTTTTTTTTGCTTTGTAAAGCAGCATTTTCAGTAAGAATCTTTCCCATTCACTATTCTGCAGTTTAGCTGTTTACTTTCCTTAAGTGACTGATCTGTAAAAAACTTGGAGCTAACCTCATAAATGAAATATTCAGGTTTACTGGCTAATGAGCACAATACGTCAATTTTCAGTGATCAAAATAATGTGCTTCAATAATGTATACACTATTCTGTAACAAAAATATAATTTTAATAGAGGACCCGCAGGGTCATGGTTAGTCTGAGATAATTATATGCCACAGGACGTGAACGACTGAAACTGCTCCTAGGACATTGGTAACACCCCACAGAGTCTGCATGCCACATGCTGCCTTTTGGGAATAATAAAGTGCTTTATTGTATTTCCACCACTCCATTAATGCAATGATTTTTGCTTGTTACTAACTATGAAGCCTAAAGCAGATGCAGCCAAATTTATGGTGTCTAGCACTAATAATGGCTGTGTGTGTTGATGCTAGCTTTACAGTGAAACTGGGCTCTCCTTAATCTAAAATATTTCAACTCCATTTAATTCATATGTAGTATGTGAACTTCATCCTGAAGCTTTCATTGAGTTTTTTTAAAAATAAAATCAAATTATTGAGATAGACAAGCAGAAAAACTGGCTTCTGTGAGTGGACAAGGGATCTGCTTCCACCAATGCTGGCTGAAGGCCTGAGGGTCCAGTAAGGATTTTAAGTGGGGGATATACTTGATGCTGAGAGCTTCCTGCATGAAGGGATCCATTGCACGCTCTTTGGGGTGAAAAAAAGAAATAATGAAGAATGTTTTGCTATAGGAAAGCAGACCGGATCTCAATGTTCACCATCTTCTGCTGTGTAGCATCTTGAAACCTACAGCTTGAATAGTTGCAGGCAAACTGTAGTATGGAAGAGGAATGTGTGAAAACAATTTTCATTGCAATGTGACCTTAAGAGACTTCTTTACGTGCAGGAAGAACCGAGCAGCATGCAGTTACCTAGCAGATAAAGCAAAAATAATCACAGGTATCTTTAGCCAGGTAAAATGGTGTAGAGTTTATGTCAAGTTCCAAGTTCTTTGTGATGGTATGGAGAATGTCCATACTGAGACTGCTGTAAGGTTGGTTTTTTGTTGTTTGTTTGTGGGTTTTTTTGTGGTTTTTTTGTGGTTTTTTTTTTTTTAAATAAATACTATTAGTGCTTCAACAGCAGACATGGATGTGTCTACTCTGGTAGATTCTGGAGTGATTTTGGTTTATTAGCAAAGAACTCAAGTTTGTTGTGAAGTGTTGTGTGCCTGTGCCATGCTCTAGTGTTTAAAAAGGATGTTTTGGGGCTAAGTTGGACTGATACTGTATGATTGCAGAACTATGGCAATTCTCAATCCTGTGTGTGATTTACCACTGATGACAAGTCTCATCCTGTGCTGTGACACAGCTTCAAGCATTATACGAAAGATGGAAAAATTACATTTGCGTGCTGCTCTTAGTTTATTAACCTTAGTTTAGAATTAGGCTAAGTCAATAAGTAATTGAGAGAATAACTGGGGCTTGGAGAACTCATTAGCCTAATTTAGTCTAGCAATCTGTAATGGGATTTTAGTTTAAAGAATCTGCATTAAAAACAGTGTTAAGGATAATTTTTGTCTCCGATAAAGTGATGTCAAAAGAGCTGCCTTTTTAAAATCTGAAGCCTTACATAAATTTTTGAAAGGTTGTAAATGGTACAGAAGCCTACAAACTTGTGAGAAATCCAGATGAATGAAAAATTAATCTTTCCATTTTTTATGTGGGTTTAAAGTGTAAAATTGAATATATTAAAATCCTGAGGGTCTAATTGAGTACTTTTTTAGTGAGTGATATTGAGATGCAGTGACCTTTGGTAGCTGCCTGGATTTCAGAGCTCTTTCAGAGAGTTCTTTGGTTGAAATGCCAGGGGTTTTCCAATGGAATCCACATTAGATGGAAATTTATAGGACATATATTGAAATTAGTGTCTTTCACTTTCCTCATATTTTCCATATAGCAAGCCAGATTTTAGACATTAGATGCTTAATATCTCATTTGATCAACTGCATATTAATAAATGTATTCAGACTTTCTAGTATCTTTATTTTGCTTGTACTTTCTCTTCAGTACTTTCATTACTTATACAAGTTTTAGAAGAAATTTCCCTGCTGAGCAGATGAGATATAGCTAGCTGACTAACTCAAATTCTTTAACCTCTTGGTGTATATTCTGCTTTACTATTTGTATGTAGCATTAACAAAAAGGCTGTGCTAAATTAATCTGGAAAGTATCTTTCAAGCTAAGTGGTAAAATGTCACTGTTGTGTTGTGTAGACTATTAATATACTCACCACTTTACCTGCATCTATGTATGTATATATACATATACAGAAATAAAATCTTTTATTTTTACTAACTTCTGTGAATAGAAAAAGGAAGAAAAATGTCTTTCCTCTCACATAGGCCTAGATTAATAAGTGGCAAAACCTTCTCGCTGTTGTGCATCGGGTTGCTGCCTGCACGGCTGAGAAGCACACACAGCTTTCTGAGCAGGGTAGAGGATGTGCACTCAAAGTTCATCTGTTTTGCTCCGCAATCAAAACATTCCATTATTAAGGTTAATGATACAATTTTACAAGAGCCAGAAAAGCCCATTTCTTTTATTTCTTTAATTCTCTTGCTGCCAGGAAGTTCTAAATTTCTATGCCCATCAAGTTTTCATAAACTCTCCATAATAATGAAGTGGCCACTGCTGCTTTTTGAAAGCCTCTGACCACTCTAGCCATGAAGTTGCAAGAAGGCGTGAGGTACTGAACCTGTCAACATTATTGTTGTTTTTCCTGCTTAAGGGGAATGGCAGTGTCCGAGTCGTGGCGTAGCCAGAGAAGCATGGTAATGCTTTACTGAAATTATAAGTCAGTGGAAATGAAAAGAAGAATCTATAAACCTCAGCTTTTTAGCCATCAAAGGGACAAAAGTTTTATCAGCTTTTTTTAGCAGAACTGAAAGCAGTACATTTCACAATGTCAAGCTGCTTCCCAAATCACTGCCAAGGAAAAAATGCATAGTTACTGCAAAATAATTTCATGAGCCCTGTATCTCTGGAGGTAAACTAGTATTTAGATATCTTGAAATTTGACCTCAATAAGATTCATTATGTGTCAAGGCAAATCCTTTGTGGCATGCAAAAATCATGAGCTATTCTGCTTAGTAGCATATTTCACTGTTTGGTTTTTTTCTTTCTTTCCTTTTTTTTCTGAGCAGCAGAGGAGAGCTGTTTTGTCCTGGCCTGCTTTTTCTAGTTCTTTAAAGAAGATGAATAAATTAGCTTTCCAGTTACAAATATTACTGTTCCTGTTTAACAGAGGACTGTTTTACTTTTCTCATTTCATCTGCCTCAAAAGCATTTGTGTACCTCTTTATGTTGAGAAAACAGTGGAACTGCAGTAGAAGTAAAATAAAAGAAAAACAAACAAACAAATCCTTATCCTGAACTTATCTTTGCTATTCCTGACACTTTCCAAAACTATTCTTTTTTTTTTTTTTTTTTTTTCTCTGACAATGCACTTTAAAAAAAAACAACCCACAAACCCACATTTTTTGGAAATAGAGCTCCCTAAATTCTAGCTTAACAAGAAGAATCTTCTCTGTGTTCGAATATGCCTCTAATTCAAATGTGTCTGAAAGTCAATGTGCGAGCTGTGTGGCAGACTGGGACAGCTGAGCTGCACCATGAACTTGAGCTCCAGGCTAAAGGGCAGCACAGAGGCAGACCTCACCTCCTCTATGTTCCTAGGCTTGGTGTTACGTGTGTACATCGTCATTCCAGTGGATGTATGGAATGAAGAGGATGTGCTTTCAAAGTTCATCTGTTTTGCACCACAATCAAAACATTCCATTATTAAGGTTAATGATACAATTTTGAAACCCTTTCCATCAGAAAGCTTCCTAAGGCTTCACTTATGAGCACTCTTCTGCTAAAACTTGGTCAAGAGATTTTGTGTTTACTCCGTTGTTTCATTGGTGGTAGTTGTTTTTTTGTGATTTTTTTTTCTTTTTTCTCTTCTCATTTCACATTACCTGCTGTGCCTCTAGATTGCAGGGCTATGGGGGAAGAGCTGTTTCTTTGTTCAGTATTCTGATCTTCTGTACAGCTCCATGTACACTGGAGTTGTGTAAATTAGTATTTTTACAAGTAATCAAAATGACAGAAAGCTCAGAATACCAAGAAGCAATTTTTTTCTCTTACATCATTTCCCAAGCATGTTTTATTCCATGCAGAGTGAAAGACACTTTTCCACTAGCTCAAATCATAAAGAAATGGTGAGAAACTATTCTGAAAAAGGCTATTAGAAAAACAATTTTTATATCATGCCAGTTTACCATTAGCTCCCCTCTGGTTCTTTTGGTCACTGTGCTTACCAAAATATAGATTTACCTGGCTTTGCAGAAGAGTCCATGAAGAATAGAGAAACGGGTTATGGGATGAAGTCAGCTAGGAATCAGTGAATGATTAAATGCTTTTCCAATCGGGGTACAATTTAGACTAGATAGGATCTTAGCTTTCCAGACATCTGAGACAAGTTCCTTTTTAAGGAGTATTTTATCATACATGTTCTAAAGAGTTTCAAGAATGTTAAATCTGTTGAAACAATAATGTTGACAAGTTAATCTTTATTATCTTCCCAGGAAGGATATTTTAAAATAGTAGTTTATATTCAGTTATGGATCACCATTCTATTTATTAGCAATTGCTTTTTGTTCTATTTTTTACACCTTTTTCCTTCTCTGTAACATGCAAACTGGAGGCTGAATGCTCCCAAATGCCTCTGAACTGGTACCTTTCCCAACTCTGGGATTTGTGTGCTCACATTCCTATTTGTGATGAATTATAGCTGAGAAGCTGCCAAGGTACTGAACACCTTATTTACAGTGTAAAGACAGCCCTGCTCTCTTTCCTAGATGAAGACAAGTTTTAGAGTTCATTCTCACACTCAGATTTGTTCTCACCTGCAGGAGACAAAAATACTTTAAATGTGTGTATGTTCTTCCTACCTAGATAGGATTTAGGCAGAAGTTGAACAGGAGCTTTCAAAAATGAACTCTTGCAGATCAGAACAGGTATTTCTTACAAGACATTAATGAAAATTTCAGCACACTTGATATTTTTAACAATTTCAAATGCACAGGTTCTGAATAATGGGTCTGCCCCTGAGCTACTGAAATCTATGAGCAGTACCAGTTTTTATTATGTAATTGGTGACTGATATAGTCTAAAGTAAAGACAGAAAATGCTTCCAGGCCTTCACTTACAGAAAAATATCCCTGATATAATTGAAAGATTTGTAAGTCTATTGTGGCTTATGTCTTATTATTTTCATACCAACTACTTCTGAAGTCTAGATGATGCCTAATAAACAAGTCCTTTAATCATCTTTAAAATGACAAACCTGCTGATAAATTGAATTTTCTCCAACAAGATATTACTATATTGATTTTAGTACTCCATTTTTAATAAGCAAAGACTGTTCAGAATTGCTTGCTATGACAGTCTTGAAAGTAGGGCATCAACTGACTTGGCGAATGGTTGAATTTATAAGGGAAGTTTTTGCTAAAACTTGAATCCATTATCCTTCTATTCTTGACATCCATTTGCAATAAGGATACTGGGCTAAATCTGCTGCATATAAAAAACACAGGCCTGGCTACCTAAAAGTTTCTGTGGTAGATTTCCTCTTTTCGGAAGTGATTTCAGCCACCACATTGAATTATACATAGAGCTTTAATGACAACTCCCATCGCTAACTATGGGCACCTCGCTGAGCAAAGGGCTGAAGCTGTTTAATGGGAGCTTTGGTTAGCACGAGCCATGAGTGTGAGGAGCTTCTAGAGGTAACAGAAGATCACAAGCATGGAGAAAGGCAATGCTTTCCTTCATAAGTCGGAGATGACGTACCATGATAAGGGAAGAAGGATGCTTTTTTTTCTTAATACAAAGTTTCCAACAACTGATTTCTTCTGGTATAGAAGAGTAACTTAAGCATCTTCACCACTTAAGAGGCAGATACAGTCTTACCTCTGGTCTAGATAATTTGTTAAGACACAATACTTCAAGATAACATTATGTCTAATCACAATACTCAGAGAAGAAAGGTGATGGCAACCAGGTGGCTAGATCTACACGTAACATTTAAAAAGTTGCCTGTAATTGCAAAACTATTTTTCATCACGGTTGGAATTTATTTTACTTTTATCTGAATGTATGAAAGCTTTGCACTTGTTAAGGAATATCATAAAAATGTTATGGCCAAATCACCTTTAATGGATTGTAGGTTTCTGGTTTTAATACTGTTGCTTGTTGACTTTTTCATTTATATATTAAAAAAGCCCACCTAAATCCCCGCTTCTCATTCCTTGTATGTCCTGTCACACAAAAGCAAAACAAAATCAAACCAGCAACTTCCAAGATAAAAATTCTACGCTCTAGGCCAAACAGTGTTCCTCAGACTCTGGGCCCTGATGCCATCACACTGAAATGAGGAGGCACAAAGTGACAAATGTCAGTAACTTAATTTCCCACAGCTGTGGTGCTGCCAACTACCTTCACTAGCTGGCAGCAGCTGAATCCCTTCAAGGCAGTGGAGTCCATTGCAGGGACTTGCCAACACATGAAGTCTGATGAACCAGAAGTGGTCCACACATGTTGAAAGTCTGAGAAATACCGATCTAGGTCAATTTTTCTCCACATCTAGCCACCTTAGCAGACATGACCTAATTCTCGGAAGTGCTGTGTAAACAGAATTCTGTAAGTCATAACATTTCAATGGAAAGGGCTGCTTTTAATAATGCTAGGGAACTCATAAATATGTCCCTTAGGCTATTAAGAAAATGTTAATCCACATGTTTTCATCTGTAACTGTGTAAAGTGATTTTTTTTTCTCTTTCATCTTTCAGTGGTTTGGTTAGTTTGGTCTCTTTTTTACTGTCCTATAGATATGGGTGATCAGCACAGTTATAATTGCAAGTTTGCCAGTATCTGTTCCTCTGTACCCCTACAGCAAGTTAAATACATGTGGGAAGGTCCCCAGGGTCACCTTCTCTTCTGGGTATACCATCATCTGTTCTGTGCCTCTATTCTTTGTGGTGTTTGCAGAAAAACTTCTGAATGCTTTCTGCAATTTGCTGTGAGAGATGCCTCAATCCTGACAAAAGCATGTAGCACAGGAATGTGTGTATGTTCTACACAACTCAAAACGCTCAGTAAATGTTCAGCCTTTCATTTCCATACTGCAGTGCTTCATCCAAGGCAGTGAACACATTTTTCTCCTGATCAAGGCTGTGGGACAGGTTATAAATTCCTATCTGAATGTGGATCTGGTAGTGCTGTAAGAGCATATGACGCAGGAACAATTCAAAACACATTGTCAGCACTGACCTACCTTCGTTTCTGAGTCTGAAAGGATGAACATATCGTTATGTATCTCGACTGTACTTACAGCCTGATATTCTCCTGTTGGAATCAGCAGAAGCAAGATCAGGTGATGGTTGTAAATTTGACTAACTCCTTATTAAAAAAAAACCCTCCCTGTTTTTATGGAAAATTCCTATTTAATTGTAGGTAACCCTAGAAGCTTCTCTAGAAAGCACCGAAAAAAACCCATCAAGATCCTTCTGTAGGATACTGAAACTATCTTGCTACAGGATTTTATAGGGACAGAATTCTCTCATACATGTTTCACATGCCCCTCATTGGGAGACTTCAGATTCTGCTACACGATATCTGTGGAGGAGGGTGTTGAAAAGTTCAGTAGAAAAGATTAATGTTTGCCGTGTTAAAACTATAGGGCTTCCCTATTCAGCATGCACTGCTGACTGTCTTTCTTGGATCTATATTTGTTATGTTAGTAGAAGAGGTTTATCCATTTATTTTCTGTATTCACATCACAAATCAGAAGACACTCTGCTATTAACTAGTAAGGAAAAAACCCACCTTTTGACTATAATTTTGATAACCAATATGCACTCCAAAGATACGTCTGCAGTATTTTTGTTCTTATTCCTGCAACGTGCCCCCTGTCCCAGTCACGAGGTATTCAGAAGTCCACCCATCCCACCACTGCTATATGCTAAATTTAATTCTGGAATAAATGTACAAATAAACCAGCACCAACTACGGCAAAGAGATTGAACAAACCCTCCTGAAGCACAGAACAAAGCATGGATTAAAATCCTGGATGACTGAACCAACTTCACATACTTTTAATTAATATTTTAGCTGAATATATCAGCCCAGACAGAGTAATCCTGCGGAATTCCGGTACAAGGCTGCAGTAATAGCTAACCTACTGACATGCTGTTTCTAGCAAATCAGAGACCTAAGACTTAATCTACATCATCTAGAAAGCATGTGTGCAGAAAATGTGTAATGCCAGATCTTACTATGAAAAAGAAGATTAAGGCTGAAAAAGGATTAGAAATTAATTAAGGAGCTTCTTCATGTTTCCTGATATCCTTCTGATCTGTGACCAGCCTATCTTCAGGGTCTCTGCTACTGATGCAGTTGTTAGCGATAGTTCAAACCACAAACACGATAAAGGATTATCATTATGCATTAGGAAGAGCTGTAGCTTGGTGCCTTGGGATTTAATTTCAGTTCCGCACTTTCAGACCTATTACAGGGATCAATGCGAGAGCTGCAGACCAGCAGCTCAGCTTTCAGGACTCGCACTACTATCAGCACGTAGTCCTTTGGTGGTGGGCAGATGTGGGAAGTTGCACCACTGCAGGACTACAATGGGGAGTCCATGAAGAACCTTTCAGAGGTAGCAGTGGAGCTCTAACAGCCCCAGGTGAGGGAAAGGGAAGTGGTCACAACCATGATCTGAATAATGAAACAATTATTCAGATACGAGATACGAACTCCTCTCCGGTCAATGTCTTCCATTTTGCAAAGTTAAGCAGAATTAATCCTGGGTTTAGTGTTGTGAGCATGACAGCGAAGAGATGGTTTAGCCGCCTACAGTATAGATACACCAGACAACAACAAAAGGTCAGACACCAATATGAAAAACATCATGTTTTAGGAAGTTTCATTCAAGCTTTGCTCACCGAAAGTTTTAAATGTATGAGCTCTGCTAACAGGTTAAGAGTATGCATCAGAGAAGAATTAATTCGGATTGATATTAATTAATTGCAGTTAATATTAATAATTTTTAAATTAATTAAGGTATTTACTATGCAGACAGTTTCTCATTTATGACATAGGGAGTTTCCATTTTCTGGATCTTGATTATACTCTAAAATTCAACCTTCACCTCAGTGAGGCAGAACAATTATTAATTTGTTTGGAATTCACAGCTTAACTTGCACAAAATAGAATTAATACTGCATGACTGTACGAGATATCCTATAAACAGGGCCCTCAAGCTTGTTTCAGTGAAAATCAAATGTATTTTATCACCTTTGTGAATATACAGCTATGAGCAGGTTCTGAAGCAGAGAAGGTATCATATTCACTGACAGTGTTTACAAAAGCAAATGGTGATAAAAGAGCAGTAAACAATTTTTTTGAGAAAGATTAGACAGTTTGATTTCATATGAAAACTCTAGAAATGAGCAGGGAAAACCTGACTTGTCAAGCAGAAAGATTTTTACTGATTGTGTGTATTCTAGCCCAAACAAACAACACCTCCCACAAGCCCCCCTACACTCATGATATTGATAAATTAGGCAAAAAAGAAGCCCTGAATATTAAATACTCACTTTTAAAAATGTTAATGGTGTCTGAAAATCGCTATTGATTATTATTATAGGATGCAATGTAATTCAACATGAATTGAGACAAAATTAAAGCATTCATTTATTAAAAAAATTTAATATGTGAGTAATTCTATACGGCTGTCATGCTCAGCTCTGTGGTATTTAGTACATTCCCTTTTCCAGGACAAATTCACAGGAGGAGCCTACCCACTGTTGCATGCATCTCGGGAGCTGCTTAAATTTCCATTTTCAGCTGCAGGTTACCACATTTCCATATTGCTATGGGCTGGTTTAGCAGAGCTGAACAATTCTTCTATTCTAACTTCTCTGTCGCAGTGTTTGGGGGATAAAGCAGGACACATCATCTTTGCATCCACACTGACACGTTCATCAGATCCCACAAGGCCTTCATTCTCTCTTCCCTCTGCTTAACTCACTGTCACCGGTACATGCAGACCACTCTGTCCAGCTCTGAACCTCAACACTGAAGCCTTCAGGCTGGGTTTTTATGAGGTATCAGTACCAGACTTACCCTGCTTCCATTTAAACAGCAGCATTTCCATGAAACAAGATTAGATCAGTGGTGAGCATGTCCATGCTGCCTGATGTTCTCAAAGTACTTGGAGCTGCTGCTGACAGAGGCAGCCCCAGAGCCAGAAACAGTGTGATCCCACTGGCAGCTAATTGGCCCTAGCAAGCTAATATTAGAAATCTGTTAAAAATCTGTCTTTGCTGAAACCTGTGCAGCCATGGACTCATACTGGCTCTGACATGCAAGAGGTCTGTTTCCAAACTACTGTCAAATTATGTTATTTTTGCTGGGAGCTCAAATATATAACGTATTTGCAATCTGCTGGATTGATAACTAGCGAATTTCTCCTTTATTGTTTTAAAGCAAAATCCTATTTACAGCAAAACCTGTCATTTCACAGAATCCACATACATTTAAAAGAAAAACTTTTGCTTACTACTAAAAATAATATGGAAAAGAATAACTTCAGGGACTATTTAACAATACCTGCAAAATACAGGAAGGGATTAAAATCTTTAAACCACATTTAAATTCCTATGAACTTTTTTATTATGGAAAATACAGGTAGCAGCTGTTCTTTGTATTCTGATATTATATTAGTAATTAATGTGTGGCATTTCTCTGCAAATATTTATTTATCATTAGCTTTATGATTCTCTTTCTTTTTTTACCACTACAGCTAGTTAGCTCCTCTAAGTTTTCTTACAATTATGTAAAGATGCCATTTGGGAACCCTAAATTGTATATTTTCTCCATATGTGGCACACCCAACCTCCTGTTCTCACATATACATATAGACGACTGCATCAAACTATCTTATATTTCATGCAGTAAACCAGTTTCTAAGCATTACCATATAAACATCAGGTGAAATATAGCACAGCTTAAAAGACCTCATTAAAATGTATTTAACAAATAAATTTTGCCAACTGGAATGGAGTCAAGGAACCCTATTGCCATTTATTTATATGGAGCCTGGTGTTCTTTTTATCGATGTCAATGAGAAACTAAGTGATTCTTCTCCCATGTTGGATTTACTGTAGTACAAATCCACTGACTTCAGTACAGCTACTTTTGATTTACACTGTTGTGAGAGGAGAATCGGATCTAGAGTTTATAGCAAAGAATTTGTAAGTGACTACTGAAAAGACAAAGTATTCAGTATGCACAGGGAAGGATGCCTTGCAAAGCTAGCTAGTCATTTTTTATGTACAGTTCACTTGGTTTTCTGCTTTGAATACTCAGTCATCAATCACTTCTAGCAGGTCACATATAAATCAGGTTTATGAGACATTAAATCAGGTTTAGGGTAAATTTTCAACTTGCCCTAACTAACATGGCTGAAAAATGGTGGGTGCATTTACTCGTACAAGTCAAGTGGCTACTCGCCCCCTGTTAGCATATGCACAAAAAAGATACAAATTTAAGCAAATGCATTTGCCTAAAAACTACAGAGCTCACCTGGCAATTTGGTCCACACACCTAGAGTTTTATTTGAAATAAAATACTTAATTGTGTCCAAATATTTTGTTTTTCTTTAAGATTCAAAATTCCTTGTGAATTTCTTTTAGATGAAACGACAAACTGTCTCCTGGCAGTACAGGATATCTGAGGATTATTGGCAAATACGGAGTTTTACAGATCTACACAATTTTTAAGAATTTACAAGCTAATTAACATGCAGGTTATCCTGTAAAAAAAAAAAATAAAAAATTTTAAATTTCTAAAAAATTAAAAAAAAATCCAGGTTGTGGACTCAAAAGCGTAGCAAGGATTCAGCTATTTCTACTGGGGAGAGAGACACCACCCTACTCAAACTTCTTGTGAAATTTTTGCCTCTAAGCAGAGCTTAAGATCTTACTTGGTTTTGATGGAAAGACAGAATCAGTTACATTGAAGTGATGTCATGTCATCTCATTAACATCTCATTAACAAAAGACCACATACAACAACTAGCAGTGACTCTTCTTGTGCCATCCAATTTGCAGGTAACATGAGTATCAACAAAGGTTCAGATAAAGTGGTCTTTGTAGGACATCACAAAATGCACAGCTCAGTGTCCTGAAGGGTACCCCTTTGTGAGTGTTGAGGAGGATGACAGGCCTTGATTTGTTGCCTGGTTGATGGAGCCCTGATGTGAATAATGTTCAAGTGCTAGATCTTTATGTTTAGAGTTTCAAAAAGTACTAAGCATATAAAGAAATTTATATGCAAGTTAAGATGTAACGCAGCTATCGTTCAAAGCTGAAGATGTGTAATTTTACATAACCATATGTATGAACAACACTATACAGTTAAGTTAGCTTCATGTTGGGAGAAATCTGTAACGGGCGGGTATGGGGCACCAGGTGGGGTAAGGTATTCATGGGAAAACAACTCAGTCAGGCATCATTTAATCAAAACTCTTGGCACAGTAATCTTATTCACAGTTTGATTTCCCTTTGCCTAATACTCCTCTGCCTTCTGTGCCCTGCCAAATTCAGAGCTCGTACAAACACTTTCCTTTTTCTGTTCCATTTCTTGTGGGCTTCCACCATTTTTGTATTCCTAATATATAACATACAAATATATCTGTGTGTGTACATTTAGATCAATTTAATTAAACTGCTTCAAGTCTTCATCTGGAAGCTATGTAATAGTTTACATGGATTTATTTTTAATTGATAGGGAAACTAAATACAAGGCAGATAGATTGTAGTTTAAGAGGGGTTGTATCTATGTAACAGAATTGATTTACTGTTAAATAAACTGGTACAAACTACACTACAGACAGGACCCTCAGATTTGGAGTTCTGCTAGCATCAGTGGGAGTTTGAGGAAGTTTCAAGCCAGATCTTTTTCACTCAAATGATGACAGTAGAGGCACATATCATTTATTTTATTTATCAAGGGAGATTTGAAGAGGCCTGATCACTCAGAAAATGCAGGCCTTTGTCCTCAGCTGTACTGAATAAAATGAGCCTTCACTGAGCTGGAGCGTTGTAGTATAGATGGCTGAAGATTCCCCCAAATGACCACAAACCTTTCAAAAGCTGGCAGTTAACAACACACTGCTCTCTAAGGCAGAACATTTGTGTTTGGATTCCCACATGGTCCTTTCCTACCCATCTCTTATTCAGGGTATATTTTGAACTGCTAGGGACTTAAATGCCAGCAATATTCACACGACAGCTATCGCTACATCAATAGAGATCGTGCTACTGGGCTATCTTTTCAAGTCCTGGGAGACATCATAACAGCATCTCTGTCATGCCTTGTTCCAGGCAGCTGAATAGAGGAATACAGCTAAAAAAAACCATCCAAAGAACCAGAATTTTACTAGCAAGTGAATGGTATTAGTCATCCAGCGTAGCACAGTATGCATTCTCAGAGACCTTATGGATACTACACCTCTGTTCCTAAACACTCATATGATGTCAGTAACCAGAATATGTAACAAGCGGATCTTCAAGCACTTTAATAAATTGAGGTGACATGCTCCATATTTGAAAGACTCCCCTTCTGCTAATGTGTGAGAAGAATTCGCTAATGATCTGAGCAGTTGCAATTCCATGGTTTTAAGCAAGGTTCATATGGCTAAAAACTTAAACAAACATATGCTTAAACCAGCCAAGTAGGAATGCATGTCACAGCAGAAGCGTGGGGCAGAATTAAATTATTTTAAGGAAGGACACTGCTTTGTGCAGGTGAAGCCTGTAAGATCACCCTGTGCACCAACATGTAGATTTTGGGGCACACATCTGCTGGAACCTCAGCTGTTGAAGTCCAGCAGCCAGCCGTTTGTAGGGAAAAGAGGTGGAAGGTAGCTCCTCTCCTATTCCTGGAGGAAAATTTTCCTTCCTGCCCATCTCCAACCTCTGTAGAACATCCTGCTAATGTGTGTTGGGCTGACAGTGTCAGTTGTGACAATTATTTGTATTGCTTTCTTCCCCCATTGTAAAATGATATTGTAGAAGAAAAGACATCTAGTAGATTATTTAAAATCAAAATGAAGCTAATGCTTTTTATGATAGAAAATCGTACAGAATAGTCAGGTACCTCTGACAATTTACCAAGATAGTATTTTTTGCTTATGCACTCCCTAGGCAACAACTTAAAATAATCTAGAAAATACTCTGGAAGTGTCCAAGCAACAGAAGGAACTGAAAACATTTACTATACAACTAACTGTATTACAGTAATTGAATTTCCATAAAACAAGAGGAAGAATTAAATTAATGGAGAAATAGTTTGACAAGTTTGGCTTCAGTTAGTAGACATAAGCAAAATCATTACTTAAGCATGTTGTTAATTAAGTTTAAATCAAGAATAAATTGAATGATATCTGTTAATTAGGCTTGTGTGCAAAAGAAAATAACAGAAGCAACACATTACAGTAGGCTATAAATATGTAAGTGTGTTTGCACAATCCTGTTACACGGGATGTGAGTGAGGGAAGAGGGAGCACGTGTGGGTGTGGCTGTGTGGATTCACAGGAAGGCACCTTCCTGCTTTGTTTCAGGTCAAAGTTGTTTTATTGTTTAATACAGATGAATGAACAGAGGATCCAAGTCTGTCCTCAGTTCACTCTGAGCCACTGATTTAGCCATTTTTCAATTAGGCATGCCAGTGAGGACACAAAGAGAAGACTCAAGATCTTTATGAAGTGCAGTCCTCATGCATACTGATATAGTGAGAGTCAAGGATCTCAGTTCCACAGGAGGTAATGGCCCAGTAACTGGGAGGAGGATGGGTCATAAGAAGGTACAATCTCCTAAATATGTTTGGCCCTTAAATACATTGTAACCTACAGACTGTAGTAAAAGGCTGTGTAGGTGTTCAGATGGCATTAAAGTTCTTGATAAAGGAAAAATATTTGGGTCTGAAGAGAGACAGATAAGTCACATGAAGTACCTTTGTATCCCTGGCTGATTTGCTCACCTCTAAGTCACCCCTCACAGAATCACAGAATGTTGGGGATTGGAAGGGACCTCGAAAGATCATCCAGTCCAATCCCCCTGCCAGAGCAGGAACCTAAATGAGATCACACAGGAAGGCGTCCAGGCGGGTCTTGAATGTCTCCAGAGAAGAAGACTCCACACCCTCCCTGGGCAGCCTGTTCCAGGGCTCTGTCACCCTCACTGTAAAGAAGTTTCTTCTTAAGTTTAAGCGGAACCTCCTGTGTTCCAGCTCACACCCATTGTCCCTTGTCCTACCATTGGGCATCACTGAGAAGAGCCTGGCTCCATCCTCCTGACATTCGCCCTTTACATATTTATAAACATTAATTAGGTCTCCTCTCAGCCTCCTCCTCTCCAAGCTAAAGAGCCCCAGCTCCCTCAGCCTTTCCTCAGCAGGGAGATGCTCCACTCCCTTCATCATCTTGGTGGCTCTGCGCTGGACACCCCTGAATGCACTTGTGTCCATGCACATACATGTTCATCAACAGCCTAGGAAATGAAAGATGAACTTACATTAACTGAGTGATTCTGTGAACCAAGGTGAATGATACTGTTATTTATGTGTACACACTTCTTAAATCAGCAGTTTAGCTAAAAGGACAGAACCATCCATGTGAGCTTGGTGTGCTGTGAGAGGGGTGAACACAACGTCAGCATAATCAGGTAGACACCGGTTGACCTCAGTCTACATGTCAGCATCACTGTACTCACAGCAATGAGAACAGGACAGCTCTGTAGCTAACATCATCCATGAAAAAAGTCTTAAGAATTTTCAGTTGTTAACATTTCAGCCTGGACTGACTTGTAGTCTATGTAATTTTAATAAAACTAAGGAAATATAATAATTTTTTTTAGGAAAGGGGAAGTAAATCAGAAATTTATACACTTCTGTGCCTTCCTGTGTCCTTTTACCAAATCCCGCTCAATGGAATTTCACTCACTGTAAGGGATCATAGTCTTTCCATTGCCCGTTACAAAAATGCCTGTAAGCCAGTGCTTGAATTTATTTCTGAAGTTACAGGTTCCTGAGACTCTCTGATATCACAGTTGTCACTTAAACAACATATAAAAATTGGACCAAGGGGAAAAAATTAAAGATATGGCAAGTACTGGGTCGACATTAAAGAATGATTTGTTTTTCAAGCATGCAAACAATTTAAGAAAAATGGAATCTAAAGCACTTATTTATACTAGTATTTCAAGTAGATATTTAATCAATTCTGTGGAATATTTTCTGCACTATGTTATTAAACAAAGGGTTCCAAAAGCCTCAGGTCATCAAACATATTGACTGAAATGACCCAGACCTGTGCCACGGGAAATTACTACATGGAAAACCTTTTTATGTGTGTGGACAGACAAAATGGGTACACAGGCTACCAGGCTATGCATAAAGAGTTTGGTCTCCTAAAACAAAGCTCAGAAACTTCAGTATCCACTAGTCCGTAGGACATGAAAATTCTTAATGTTTCCAAAAACTAGGTCATGAATATAGGGTAGAAGAGATCTTACTCCATACAATAATAAAAAAATAATCTAGAGCCAAAGAGTAGTTACTGTGGGAAACCAAAATGTTGAAAGCCATCAGACATTAAAACTCTCACATATTATAGCGCATGAATGCACTTTTTTACATTCTTCTGACAAAAAGTATTTCTAATGTCTGCAGTGTAGTTCTTACTATTTTTGTTGCTTCCTATTACATTATAAGGGTAAAAGAAAATTAAAGGTTCTCATTAACTTGCATGAGTTATAATTTAAAGAAAATGTCATTCAGTATTAAAGTAGTTTAAAACCTGAAGAGAAGTTGATAGCTAAACTGTTAGAGGGAAACAGTGTATTTGTGGAGAAAAAGACAGTTTCTCCCCCCCCAGCATTGTTAGGCACACGCTCTGTTTTATTTGTGAGTTCTTTTCTCACAGTCTCATTTCTGACCTTTCTTTGTCAAGTGCTCATTGAAGGTGAGGTTTGCATTTATCTACCTGCTGGGCTCCCATCTGCTTCTGAATAAGCTCAGACCTAGGCTTCTACTCACAAACCTGACAGACCTGGTCAGTTTTTGCATGCACTTTGTTATTTATTGCAACCACTGGCAGCCTCTAACTCTTTAATAAACGTCAGGAAAAGTGAGCAGATTTGAGATGTACTGCTCAAACTTTTCACGTGATAGAGTTTGGAAGCTGGAACTGTAACTTTGCCTTGTCGTCCGCTTCTCTGTTCAGCTGACAGTGTGGCAGGTTCCAGTTAATGTTCATGTCTTTTCCAGTATGTGGGTGTTACCTGCCCTCTGATCAGTTTTGAGAGATATCCAATGAGGGCTGTATTTTCCGAAATATTTTGAACCCAGTAACTCAAACTGAGAACAACGGAAGCTACTGTGGATTCAAAAAGAGTGATGTTTCCTACATTTGTTAACTGGGAACTGAACTACTTTGAAAATCTGATCAAAAACCAAATGCATCCAAAATAGCTATTATTTTCTGATAAATACTCAGAAATTTGAAGGACTTACCTACACATTAACTTAAGGAAAAATAAGACACATATAAGAAGCTGTCACTGATTCTATTAATTTTTTGGCCACTCCAAAGTATTCAAAACTCCTAAGAAATACACTGAAATAATAAGAATGGCTTAAGAAATATATGGACTGATTCTTTTTTTAAAATATGTCTTTTACTGTTTTCATGTCATTTTCATTTTTTCTCTCATATCCATTGGGAATGAGCACTTCTTTTAAAATAACAATGGCTTCATTTTATATATATCCACTTCTTAGACCAAAGTGCAGGACTTGCAGCAATTACATGGGAAGCCCTATTATCAGCAGTCACTGAAAATCGGGCTCATACACTGAGGTGGGGATCAAAAAAAAACCAAAATTCCAATTTGTACTCCAGATATTACTAGGAAAGTGTACCCATAAAATAGGACATAGATTCAAAATAAAAATCTGATAAAGGATGTCAATAACAACCCTCAGGATTCAAAGCACAACTTCAATAATTATAATCAGCAAAGTGAGGCAAAGCATTTAAACCAAGGCACAGCTCTTTCTTCCCCCCACAAAGAACCAAGCTCAGCAAAACTAAATTAACTACACATGAGAAAAGAAAGTAATATAAAGATTGAAGGAAAAAGTAGTTAATAAACTATAACATATATTTAAAGTCAAACATGAGGAAACAAAATTTAGGTTTGAAAGTATTCAGTGTAAATGTGAATGTCTTAAAAACAGAAGGAAAGTGAAATCTTAATTAGATAGTGTTAATTAATGATAACGGGTAGCTCTCTTCAGGAGGAAAACAACCTACAGTTAAACAATGAAGTTCAATTAGTAGTTACAATCCAAGGTTTATAAATATCATGCTGTCTTGGAAATGCAGATTCAAGGATTCTGATCCCTGTTACCCTAAGGTAAATACAGAGTAACTGCAGCAAAATGATGTGGACTTAGACAGGCATAACTGACAGTAGAATTCAGCTGTAATCTATTACTGGTGATTCCCACTGAGTTGATTATGCTATTTCAAGCTCAGTCAATGATGTGCTAAAAGGAAAGCCCCTATAAAAATGTCAGTGCAAACAAAAGGAAAGATTAGGATGATTTCCCCAAAGTTGATGGAGTTCTGGATGCTCCAGATGCTACTCTGCTAAGCAGCTAAAGACTTTCCTCTACTGCCTATAAAAGGATTTCTGAAGAACAAATATTTTGCTATGGCATTCACTAAATTGCACAAGATCACAGGTATTTTGAAGGCACCTCCCAGGGTGGTCTCTCACCCTGGGAAGTCACAGTTTTCCACCTATTTGTTTCAAATCGTACAACAGCTAAGTATAATAATAGTATTTGAAGGAATGTTTCCAACAGATGTGCTAACTGCACAGCACTTCTTTGTGCTGCTGCATGCTGCCTACTCGAAGAGCTTACCCCAAGCTCAAAGGGAAAGTGGTTGAAATAACAGGAGATTGAAACTGAGGGCGCACCTGTACTACAGACTATAGCTTCTTGCTCAGGTATCACTCAAGATGGCTTGTGAAAACTGCCCAGCCACAGTAGCAAGGATCTCTGTGTAAGGGAATTTTTAAATTTTGTTTCAGTTTATCCTTTATCCATGGGATAAAGTTAAAATCCAAGGCAAGGCACCAACCTAAGCATCCCAGATAAAATGCCAGCAATAGATTTATGATGGCTGAAAATGAGAGATCAAAATACTTTAAAAATTATTCTGCTCTCTTTCCTACAATGCCTCTTAAACTTATCTCTAGCTATAGAGTACCTTTTCCTAACTGCAAGACCTTGAGTGAGAAGATGTACTGACCCAAATATCAGAACTGGTGGATTGCCGAAGGGAGTTGCTTACTGTGAGAAGCATGTTTTCAGATGTCTTTGAAATCCCCTACATACCCCCACAAATCCTCATCCATGCTGCTACCCACACGCATAGAGTGATGTAAGATATTTTTACTTCTGCTGTCATTTTGGGTGGTTCCCCAGATGTGAACTAAATCTCAGCAAGTAGAGATGAGGAGAAGATGTGCTCTGGGGGCCTACAAGAAAGCTGGGGAAGGACTTTTTATAAGGACAGGTAGTAATAGAACAAGGGGTAACGGCTTTAAACTGGAAGAGGGCAGGTTTAGATTAGATATTAGGAAGAAATTCTTCACTGTGAGGGTGGTCAGACACTGGAACAGGTTGCCCAAGGAAGTTGTGGCTGCTCCTCCCTGGAAGTGTTGAAGGCCAGGTTGGATGAGGCTTTGAGCAACCTGGTCTAGTGGAAGGTGTCCCTGCTGATGGCAGGGGGGTTGGAACTAGATGATCTTTAAGGTCCCTTTCAACCCAAACCATTCTATGATTCTATGAAAGCACACTGTGGAGCTGAACTCTGAAGTGGATGCACATTTTAAAAACTCCGGATTATTTTTATAGGACTGGGCTGTTAAAACAGATACATATTTTTGCTGAAAGTATTGACCTGCTGCTTATAGCTATTAGAAAGTCTGGCCAATGCTAGCATGGCAGCTACAGGTGATTATACAGTTACCAATGTGTTATTAAATCTCCTCCAAATCAATGCCTCATCTCCTGGAAATGGATTTAAAAAGCTGGGGTGGTACAGAAACACCCAAGGGAATTATACAGAAGCCATCCTGTATTTTTTAAAAATCTAATTAACTGTAAAGTAATTTCACTGCACTGAGACCATAATAGCAGAGACATAAGAGGAGGAGCAGTAATTTGTTTTCCTGCCTATTGATTTCTGGAAGGTAACTGGAAGAGGCAGGTATTTTTAGTCCATCTTAAAAAAAATGGTTTTAAGTAAAGCTTTTTTGGTGCTCACGGTTAAGTAAAGTTTTTTTGGTGCTCAGGGAGAAAATTTAAACAACATTTAAATGTCTTGTTTTGCTGCATGCTCTACTCACATTTTGGAGTTTCATCAGTAAGTAGGAGGACACAGTTAATAGCTGTGAAAATGGGCTGGGCTGTGCTTTGGAGTTTTCTTTCTGATCCATCAGGAATATCGACTTTACATCCCCCCTGTGTTTCCAATATTATATTGATGGAAGGTAGCTCTGCAGGCCCACCAGGTCACCTACAGCGGTGTTCAGGAGTGTGTTTTGCTGCTCATCACACCATTTTTTCTTTTCAGTGAAACTGTCACTTTTTGCAAGGAACACTGAAAACATCTGCCAGCGTTAGTACCGGTGGGAAGGCCTTTCCACCCTGACCAGCTGCCTGTCTGTTTGACAAGGATGTTACAGCAGCCTGTTAGAAAGGAAATTCCAGGAGCATTGAGGCACATCTTGTGCTGGCCACCACAGCTGCTGCTGAGGGTTGACACATCCATTCTTGTAGAGAATGGCTGCCAACGGGTAGCAGGCTGTACTGAATTTTACATGAACCTGTCAATATAGTACATAATGTTACAATTCTGGTGCTCCTCAGAGACTTAAATCAGCAAAACATCGCCTCATAATTTACTGCAAGAATAATATTTTGTCTGATATTAACCAAATTCTGCTCTTATTTATGCCCTGTTGGTTTTGTTTTCAGAACATGTCATACACGTACAAAACATTGCTGCTGTACTTGGTTCTGCCTTCAGTAATAGAACAGCAACTATTTTTAAGCAGTGGTGTTCTGGCTTTCTCCATGTCTAAGGACATGTGTAAAGGCAGAAAGTTCAAGGAATGGAATCCTAGTCTCAAAATAAATACAAAATCCCTATTGATTTCATTCTGGGATTTTAAATCTAGAAAGAAGATGTGATGATAAAGTGTAACATGAAAAAGGGCTTAATTTTGGCCAGTGGAACTTTTCCAGGACTTGAACCAGAAACCTGTTGTAGCTGAGGCTTCTTTGTGAAGACAATGAAAGAACAAGACCAGATGCTGAACTACTTAAATGTTAGAGATGGCTTGACTGGACTGGCAGGTCACTTTTCAGACAAAACCTCTAATGTTGTGAGGAATGTGGTGTCTCTGGAACACTATGTAATGATGCTTCTCAGCAGATACTTCATTGCAAATATATTTTGCAGAAACTTGGGAAGTTACTTTTGATCTTATCTGAATCAGGATTGCAAACACAATTAAATGAGAAGATTTAACTAAGTTTTAAACATCTTTCTTTTGGTTTCATGGCATCTAGTAATATAGTAATATAGTAATAGTAATACAGCATTTTCTCTTTAAACAAAATGAGCTTTCCCACTTGGTGTCACAGTATCCTTGGTTGTGCTGTAGCCATAATTTCAGAAGAAAAATTCTGGTTTGGTGTTTTAAAAGTCACCTTCTCCCCATTACATTAATCTGCCAAAGTCTGACTGCTGCAGGTTAAACTCTCACCCAGAATTTATCACACACACATACACAAGCACACACAGAGTCTCTCTCTCACACACACACTACTCTAGCTGGCTTATTTCTGGAATGTAATAGACTTTCCTTCACACTTAAATCTGTGTTTTAATTTTAGTTCACTCTCTTTCAAAGCCAGAAGCCTACACTCTCCCTGACCCTAATTTTTGTTCCATCTGCATCTAAACTGCAGGGTAGATAGTCAGTGTTATGATAAAGTGAAGCACTTAAGGAAAAAATCATATCAAAAGTCTTGTTTCTTGGAAGTAAAAGCTAATATGCAGTTTTGGGAGAAACATTACAGTTGCAATTCTGTGCACATAATGCAACTATTTATCATTGTTGGGCACTTTTGACTGGATGATTCAAGATTTACTTCATAGTTTCAAGACATTTGCAAGAATGTAAAGGAGAAAACATTTGGTAAAAGATGATCCCATATGTTATAAATAATGACTTCTGTGGTGTCACCATAAAATATCTTATAATAATGAACCAAGGTGAATAATTCACACAATTTTCTATTGGCTTGAAAAATTAGATTATTTTTTAGGAACTAAGTGAACAATAAATTTCAGTTCCAAATGAGCAGCATTGCAGATAGGCTCCAAACCTTATGCAAATATCCACATGAGTAAGGGAAATACTGGCCAACCAAAGTGAACATTGCTGTACTCTGCTCATATAGAGTATGTCAAACCAATATGACCATATAAGTCACTAGTGGGGTATGCTCCACCAGCTTAATAATTTTTAAAGGCTTTAAACACAATTTTCAAATACCCCTATTGGTATGTCAGTTCTGTTAGAATTATAATTAGTATTCCAATGACAATTAAAGTATTAGAGCACTGTTGGCTTGCTCACATGTTCTCAACTTGTGCTTTATTTTTCCATAGTGAGTGATATTCCTCAGAGAGTGGTTGCTGCCCTAAGTTGTTCAATAAATCTAAAGATTTGTTAGTGCATTCAGTAGCAAATACATTCTTGTAAAATACACTGCAGGTGTAACTAAATAAAGGCAAAGGCTGAAACTCTCCCTTTTCATTGTCAGTAAGAATGACACGGTATATGGAAAGCTCAGAGGTTAATACACTAATAAAAGTGAAGTCAACCCCAGTGATCTGGTTTGATACACTGTCTGCTAGATCTGTGAAACACCATCCAGAAATAAATATCCTATTTGTTGGAATAATGAGTATTTATATCAGTGTCCTTCCTGTGAATTGTTATATACAGACATGAAACTGTATATGAATGTCAAACTAGGAACTTAAAGAAGGAAAATTCCTGTTTATTTAAATAGCCTTCATATTTGTAGGATTAAAACTCAAATATGGGGGTAGCCTATTTACAATAAAATGATAGTCTATAAAATTAAAATAGGTCTTTTTTTGAGCAGTATCTATTCATTGTTCAGGGAACTGTTCATTTCAGCCTGTTGCATTCTAGAATTTTGAGTTTCAGTCTTTAGTGTGGAGAAAACCTAATATTGCCTAAGGTGGCATAAAGTATAGATTAACTTCAGTTCCCTGTCATGCACCCTCCACCCCCTCAGGGTATCCAAAAGTTTCCAGTGCACAGAGATGCATGTATAGTCCCTAAGGGGTATTAAAAATTAATTATGAGTTAAGCAGATAAAATGTTTTCTAATAGTGAACAGTTGTTTTGGTCACTAAATACTGAGATACAAGGACTGAATCCATACAGGAAAACTGATCTGGGAAGATCAGTTCTTGTGATGCCTCCAGAGGTCTTGTGCTTGGATTCCTACACAGATCTAATGTGTATCATCCAGCCTGTATTTCAGACATAAAACATATGTCAACCTTTGGTGAAATGGTGTCATTTACTACTGAATTATAGGCTTAATATGTTTAATATGGACATGCAAAGAGAGGCTGCTTTCAGCATTCTGAGATGGGAAATTCACACAATTCTGCTTTTATATATCTTGAGTTTTAATCTTTCTTTCAGTTCTGGAGCCCCCAACACAAGAAAGACATGGAGCAGCTAGAACAAGTCCAGAGGAGGCCACAAGGACGATCATAGGGCTGGAGCACCTCTGCTATGAGGACAGGCTGAGAGAGTTGGGGCTGTTCAGCCTGGAGAAGAGAAGGCTCCGGGGAGATCTTATAGCGGCCTTCCAATACCTGAAGGGCCTACAAGAAAGCTGGGGAGGGACTCTTCATAAGGGCAGTTAATGACAAAACAAGGCGAAATGGGTTTAAACTGGAAGAGGGTGGGTTTAGATTAGATATTAGGAAGAAATTCTTTCCTGTGAGGGTAATGAGACACTGGAACAGGTTGCCCAAGGAAGTTGTGGATGCCCCCTCTGTGGAAGTGTTCAAGGCCAGGTTGGATGAGGCTTTGAGCAACCTGGTCTAGTGGAAGGTGTCCCTGCTGATGGCAGGGGGGTTGGAACTAGATGATCTTTAAGGTCCCTTTCAACCCAAACCATTCTATGATTCTATGATTTTCAACTGTAGGAGTGATTACAGCTTGTGTATATCCTCCAGGTAAAGAAACATACTTCTAGTTTCAGCACTTGATTTCATAGATTACTCCTAGCTGCACTGATAGCACCAAAAAATAACTGTAATGTGTTTTTCAAAATACAGAACAAGTTGCTCATGCAAACATATGCCCTGTGCTACAGGTTTTGCACCAAAATTCCTTTGTCTGTGATGTTACTGTACATCAGATGCTACTTTGGAGTCAGTTTATACCACATCACTGTGAAGAATTCAAAAACAAGTATCAAAACATTTATTATTCTTTTAACCTCTTCCAATAGCATAGGGATTATTCTGTGTCCAATTGAAACAACTGAAAAAATGGAATTACAGAAAATCACTCTGAGTTTAAACTTGCATGACAACTATTCTGTCATGTCACAAAACCCCTTAATAGCACTGAGCAAGGGACATGAAAGATGATTATGGCTAAAATACCAACTGTGGTAGTTTATATTGGTGGTACAAAAGCAGGTCTGGGTCACCAAGTCTGCGTGCCAATTCCACTTTGACATGTAAAATGGGCTTTTCCAGCAGGGAAAAAAAGTATCCAATGCCAAATTATTTCAGAGGGTCCTTAGGAATGTGATTCATCCCTGTGGCTGTGGAACATCTCTGCTGTAATCTGGCTGGAGCTGCAGCTGCTCCCAGTGCCTGGGGAGCCAGGTGCAAGACTGGCATCTGCTCCTGTGGGGGACAATCAGCTCCTTTGCCTTCTCTTCTCAGTAGTACAGAAAACAGGATTTTATTCTTAATATTTAGCTGTTTTCTGTGTAGCTGCAAAATATACCTACCTGCCTCTTCATGTATGAGGTCTGCTTATCTTTGTCTAGCAGATTGGATGGAGACAATCAGAATTTCACTTGTGCAACCAGGGCACTCATCTCAGTGCGTGTAAATACATGGCAGCAGCTGAGCTGAGCACAAACCAGGGGTGTAATACCACACACATGGCAGCCTCCAGCAACAGCGGAGCTGTTTAGTGACCAGCACATAAAGCCACATGCTATTAGCTCTCAAATTCTAATGTTGCATCAATAACTCAGTAAGTAGTATCTGAATTAATAAGAATATGAGCTAACTTACTACTGACTTCTTGATTTGGATGCAAACCCTTTCCATAGGGCCTGCCTATGGCTCGGCATACAACTTTATAAACTCTCCTGCTACTTAAGCCCTCATTAGTAACATTTTATTTTGACTTATAAAATTATATCCAAGCATAAGTTTCCTGCTAAAAAATAAGCCTAATTTCCATGGCACTAGGAAACAAAAGTTTCCAAGTTTCCTTTGAAAATTAAAAGTAGATGTGGTTTGCTTGAAAGATAAATTCTCTAGATCTTGGCTCAGCTACAGAAATAATTCCAGGAGAAACAGCTCCCTCCCCTCCAAATCTAACAACACTTAACAGTAGGAAAACAATTCAGTACAAACAGGAGCTTTGCAACTGCCAGGAATGAAATCCTGGCTTCACTGAAGAAAAAGAGACTTCTGCCATCAATTTCAGTGAAGCCAAATTTTCTTTCCAGGTCATTTGAATCCATGTCTCACAGCTGGTTGCCCAGCTCTAGAAGCACCACAGAATGGTTTTTGGCAGTCAGATGCTACTAGAATACTCAGCGTCTGCCTGCTACTTTGGCCAGTGAATGTCATCAAGGCAGAGCTGGTATCATGCAGAATCAGGCTGCAGTCTGCCAAGGCAGAAAAATTTCCTGTTCAATAAAGGACTTTTTCAGGTTTATGTGCATTTACCAATCTGTAGTCATGGCTGTTTGTGTCTGGAGACCCAGTACAGGGGCAGCTCATTCTGTTGATGTACACAGTATCGTGTGATACACAGCTTCTCTAAGGAACCGCCAGTTTCCCTTATTTAAATAATAGTAAAGGTAAAGACAACTGCTCACAACTCTCATTATTTACTGACTCTAGGCACAAAAGAAAGAATGTCCTCTGTGAATGTAGTAGGAAATTATAGAAGGCTTTATGTTGAATATTTCTATAATCAGTAAGTGATTTTTTCATTATTTTTTTCAGGAAGAAAAGTGGTTAGTGTGAATCCAATAAAGTCAGCAAGTTTTCTGTTGCGTTTTAGCTCTTTATGGTTTTAGAACTATTAACCAGTTTTACAGATATTAAAACTGTGTTTTTCAGAGGAGCCTGAGGAAGTTAGACATCATTGAAACTCAGGAGGGATTTGGCACTCAATATTTTAAAAAATCTAGCTAAAATATATGAATTTTTGTGACTCAGAGTCTTGAGAAATAGAGGCATCTCCTTTATCCTAAAAATAGAATTTTACAATATCCTAGAAGCATCAAATTATCTAGGACAGACCTGATAACTTCAGTGGATGTTCTACAAACTATAAAGAATATTTCCAACATCACTGTTTCTCCTGCAGCATTTTCTCCTTTTGGAGTTCTTAACATCAATTCACAAACCTTTTGTCCACACTGATACAGTATCCTTCTTTGTGCGAGAAAAAACCCCACCCTGACCTATGTGCAGTAACACTAGACCTTTCCAATCACTTACAGATTTGTCATCTTGGCATTAAAAACAGTGTCCTACTGTTCTGCAACAAAAAGTATATTCAGGATATTAATGTGTACACAGATACTATTTGCCAGAATATTTACCTTGCGATTTCCCTATATAGAGTACTGTGAGGAATATAAATAGTTTCAATAGTCTACAGCCCAAAACATAAAAGACATTCAAGGAAACGTGGGTGGATGATCAAGCTACTAATGCAAGAGTCTGGAATGACTGTGTGTTTTGAATTTGTATGGTTGGGGTTTGTTTGTTTGTTTGTTTATTTTTTTTGCTCTCTTTCAAGTTCATAAGCTGTTTCACATTGTAAAGTGTTGTCTTTTAATTAAGTTAGGACAGGTTTTGTATTTTTTGGAAAACTTGCAAAAAATAGGATTTGGAAAGATCTCTTGAGTTTTCATGTTTGGAAGTTTATTAAAAGTAATTTTTTCTTTATGTTCCATTTTTCTTGATAGTTATTGTGGATGATCTTGCCAAATCAAGTTTTCTGGTCCGTAGCTTAGAACAGAAATAGCCATTTATTGTAGGAAGAATTTCACATTTAATGTAGTTGAATTCAGTGCTTCTCCAGTCCTTCCCCTTCTCATTCACTCTTTTCTCTAAAATTTCTCTTTAGACCTGAATTAATAAGCATAAAGAAAGGAAAACAGAAAAGCACCTCGTCCAAATCTGAAGTTACTGCTTACAACCTAGCTTCGGCTGCCAAAAGCATGAGGTGCTGCTGGAGAGCCCTTGAAATCCATTAGGATTTCTGCAACCATTACTGAGTGTAGATGGTTTAGATGAGTTTAGACACTAGAGTGATAGGTGGCTGCAGAGCTACAAATAGAGTACTGTGCCATGAGAATTGTTTCTCTTCATTTAGCCATCATGGACTCAAGATTTGGACATTGAAGGCAGCAAGCTGCTCAGCTGCCATTGAATTTCAATTAGAAAATGGTATCCAGCTCCACTAGGGACATCTGACCTAACTCAGCCTAATTTGTTAGGACCAAAGCCAACGAGTGGTCAACTTCGTATCAGCTGCTCTGGAAGCTCTAATCACCTCTCTGAATCCTCGAGTACATTTTAACATACTCCTTCACATGGACCTGTAGGGAATCAGAATCAGCTGCCTTTATTTACTGAGCTCCCTGAAGGAATTTGTGAATGAACTGCATTAAGAAGCTGCTGATGCCTTGTGGGGAATCTCTGAAACACATTTTGTTTGGAATTGATTCTTTATATGCCCTGTAGCATATTTTCTCTGTCTCTTTTCTTTTGCACTGCAATCCTTATGAGAAAAGGGGTTGCCTTTTTTGGGGCAAGATCTCAGACTGGATTTCCATGTTTAAGTATATGCTGTTTGAAGCAGCAATTAATGCAAACTCTATTCTCCAGAAAGAAGTTGTTGGGATTTTTTCTCAGGGAGGATGAATGGAAAATAAGCTTAAAAATTCTGTTAGCTTGCCTGATGAGGGTGCAAGAGAGACATAAGAGAATGAGGAGAAACCTGTTTCCTTCCTTGCAGACCTTGGCTAGCAATTTTATACACAGGCCTTTTGGTACTACTCAAGATGACCTGAGGGGATTTGAAAGTAAGGCTGTATGCTGCAGGACTGAAGTATGACAATAAAAGTGCCATTATTTAATTTATTTTACTTATTCACGACACAGATAGCATAGCACAGTAAATGCATTAGACATTTTGGGATTCTACCATCTTGCATTTCATTGCTGTCATCTCAGTTTGTCAGCGAAACAATATTTTAATAAGAATGAGCCAAGAACATTGAATGGAATCCAGGACTGTAACTGAATTTTTCCTCTTTCATGTGACTACAAATACTAAAGACATGTCCAGGAAAGCTATGTCTTCAATTACAGATAAGCAAGTAGATTTTCCTTAGGTTATATTTTGAGTTACTGCCAGAAAGTATTAGTCCTCCTCAGTGCAAGGTGGCTGAGGAATCAAGTGCACATAGCCCTCAGCAGTGTTTATGTGCCATTGTCACAGAGAAGACGTTGGGAAACTGGTTTGACAGTGACAGGTCTGGCCAGCTCTCCAGAAGGGCTCTTCAGGAAAACTAAATAATCGGTATTATTATTAAAGTTGATAGAGAATCAGTAAGATACACTTAAATTAGGACTAAACCCTTACCACTGAAGATTTAATTTCAGAGGTGAAACACTTACATAATGAGTAGAGGGTGACACAGAGGAGTATCATTTCTTAATTTCTTGTTTTTAAGGGTAACAATGACCACTGAATAAAATAATAGCAATTACGTTACAAAGTTAGACATGTGCATGCACTTCTGAAAATGGAATTTTAAAGCTGAAGCAAAACCTTACCTTGCACAAAATGCACAAAAGAATAAGGATAATTTTTTAATGATGGAAATTATATTTTAGGATTAAATTCCAGTCTTAAATACAGCTAGATAATGCCAGTGATTTGGGACTGTGTGTAATTAAAAGGAAAAGGATCTTTGCCTTTGCTGATGGTTATTAGAGCAAATCCCAGGCGGTAGCAAGAGTAACAGTATTTAGCTATTTGTAACTGAGAAGTCTAATAAAGAACTGCTTTACCCTGTATTTACTACAGAGTTTCATAAAGCTGAACTGAAATCTCTAGTAGCTTTATGTTTGTTCAAAAATACCACATGATATTTAAAGGTGTGTTACTAGAAGAAAGCTACTCCTGTTGCCTAATACTGTACGATAGCTCCCATTGGAGCTACTAATGAATGAGATAATTTTCTAAAATAAATGACAAAAAAAAAAAAAAGGCATAAAACCATTAAAGCACATGAAACTAAACAGTTTGTACTGTTGGAGTATTACCTGTATAGGTGATTGCCCAAGCAGTTAAAGATTTATGCCTTCGTCTTGAAGTTGCTTAGTACATTAAGTGTTTGTGTTAAATAATGAATGCCTAAAGCCACTGGGGGACCTATTTGCACAGCTATTGCAGTGGTTTTTACCCCATCCTGGTTTTATAAGGAACTTCAGTGTTAGAAGCACTTGCTGTTCAGATAGACTGAGGTATAGCAGTGCCGAGTTCAGAAAACTCTTGTTTTCCAAAAGCTACATATAATCCTTTTTTAGCCAGTGTTTTCAGCTTTCACTGAGTGCTTATGCTGAAAATATTTACCATTTTCAAACCATTACATTGCAAAAGTGTAAATTACAATTTTGAATAATTACTTTTCAATTAATTCAGGCTTTTAATTTCAGTTTTTTAAAAGGTTAGTAGGCTCCAGTGACCATAAATATTAATTTTATTTATACAGATGTGTCAGAGCCTTTCTAGAACACAGCAACTGCAAGGACCTCATCACCTATAATCAACACTCAAGAATAAAAACAAGCACTCCACTAGCACGGCACTGAGATCAAACAGATAATCTTTTTAAACTATTTTTTTAATTAGCAGAAAGGCAGATTGTAGAAACAAAAATAGTGTAACATTTAAAAAGATTGTAAAAAGGGCAGAGAAAATTTTACCTTTGGTTTAAGTGCACAAAGGGGATAAAGAGGGTGAGAGAGGGAAGCATGGAAGCAGAGTGAACTGACTCACAGCTCCAGCCACCCAAGGACTGCTCTGTGCTGCCTGTGGCCACCCCTATAGCATTACTTGCTGTAAAAAGCTGCCTAATTGTGTATATTTGGGTCTCCTTTCCACTTTTCAGATGTTTAGAATTTTTTTGGCTTCCTTCACTATGTGCTGTACTTTTTGTACTAAACAAAATCCTGGCCTGTGTGATGAGAATGCTCTGTACTCCTCTCTGCTTGATCCAGCCCTTGCTGAGCGCCTCAGGAGCAATCCTTTGCTTCATTCTTGATATATCTGCCAAACAACTGGGAAATCTCCAGTCAGCACTAGAACTTCAGATGGCCTGTGCTGTGGCTGGTACACTCAGGCTTTGTCCTGCTTTCACCAGTTTGAGTTAGTCAAAGCTTCTCTGAGTCAAGAAGGTCTATCATTTCCTACGTGACATCCGAGGACCAAAAGTGCTGCCTAGTTCAGTGGTTTGTGGAACAACCTTCCTAAATCTGGACATGCCCAAATCTGGTGCAAATCCACAAATTACTTTTTGATACCTTCCTCCTCTTTCTGGAAGTAGCAGTTAACAAAGTAGACCAGTGAAGATCTCCCTTTACATGAATAGCAGTTGCTTCACACTCCTTATAATTATTTTGAAACAGTATTAACACTTTTGCAGCACTTTCCTACAACATGGACATTTCCTTTTTTCCATTACTGCAGATTTTCACACAAAATTGAAGCGTAAAATTTTTAGAAATGTTTCAATGACTTTGCAACAAAGCTTCTTTCTCAAAACTATCTGGGAGGTACATGCAGCTAGGGCTGATGGGCTTACCAAAAATAGCTAAGTACTTGTTCGTGTTTTTTACGTATTGCTTCGATAAGCACATCAGATTGTTAACAGGCAAATCCTCCAGTGTCCTCACTTTCTGGTGACTCCAAACTGCACACACAGTAGAACACATTCAAGATCAGCATAAGTGCAGTAAACTGAGAAAAATTACACCACCCATTACGTCTCTCCTTTCAGTCCGCTTTTTACTACCTTTTGATGTGATTCATGCTTTTATTTTGTTTTTACATCTTCAGCTATGTTCTTTTTCATGACTGATTTAGTCTTCAATTTTAGAAAAATATAATGGCAACATGATTTTTAAGGTTATACAAAACTGCACACAGTGAGAAGCCAGACATATGAGGCCAGAAAGAAAACATCTTAAATTACTGCCTCACTTTTGAGTCCTGAATATTACCTTCAGTCAGAAGCACTAAGGCAAGAAACCATTGGCTTATATTTTTAAAATAAGTGTCTTAGAGAAGATCTTCACAGAAGAATAGTTTACAAATTTTTTGCTGATTATTTATGATAAATGTTTAGTGACTTTTATCTCAGC